>NW_023494799.1:25482499-25539999 GCF_904425465.1 Colossoma macropomum
GTAACTGTTTCTTTACTAATGTAATTGTTTTTCATTCATTTTTGTCTGAAATTGCATTTCTGTATAGGTGTTTTGACATTAAAGCCCATTCTATGCTTTTTGGTGTAATCAGTTCTGTCCACATACCTTAGAACACAGGTAGAGCTTTAAGAATTGTTCAATTTAGAGGACATGATACGTACTTAGTGGCTTATGTATGACATTATTTTCTTAGAACTTGGCAGATTATGTTGCTCAGCTGTGATCACTGTGTTTACTACCTCTTCTATTTTCTTACTGTAGAGCTGACACTACTGTGTTCTTTAGTTTAATGACACAACTTACTATTCCTTCGTACTCCATTTCACAGAACATTTTTATTTACTTCAGAGAGCTTTGTTTGTGAGCGAGAATTGTAACGTTACATAAACTACTTTTGTCTTTGTTTGTTAACAAAAACATAATCAGTACAATTCAAAGAGCTTGCTCAAATATAGTTGTCTTCTTTTACAACAAATATTCCTCTAGCTCAACTAATCTTTCTTTTAGTGTTGACAAAATGTCAGTCAGTAGTAAACACATAATTTATAAAAGTGAGTGAAACAAGCAAAATCTGGGGAATTTCTGCACCAGTTTTTTTTGTTGTCAGGTTAATTTTTCTTTACAGTGTGGCTATCTTTGTGTAGCAGACATTTGTGACCCTGGTGTCCGATCTCAAACAGAATTGAGGAGAATTTAGAAAAACTGGTGGAATTCCCCTTAAGAACAAACACTGTATCCCCGCGTTAACAGAGCGTTCAACTCTAATCAGGTTCCTTATGGTCACGCCCTGCGGATTTAACGTTAGCGTTCCTCCTTCTCATCAAGCCAACTGATTCCTCAGCTGATTTAAAACGTCCCTCATAAGGTGAATTTCAGAGTGTTCGGAAACTGAACACTAACCTTTGCAGTACATTGACAGGAAACTCCTGCCCTAGTGTTTGTAGCACACTGGCACTGCAAGTTGAAACGTGTTTGTAGGTTGTAAATATCATATTAACTTCATATTTTGACGTCAAGTTTTGTTATCATCATTTTAAACGAAACTGTCCATGCTAAAAACGTTTGAAGACGTGAGGTGCGGGAATGTGCGCTCTCTGTATTAATTTTTAAAGCACATTCTGCTGACAACCAGAATTGACAGTGTTATTGACACACCAAAATGTGCAACAGCAAATGGTAGCTAAATATAACATTACCACACCACACACACATACATAGTATTATATATATATAGATATATATATACATACCTACATACACGCGGCGCGCACTCCACACATATGATGTATATTAATATACATGCGTATACATATGCGCGTAGGGCGGCACGGTGGCGCAGTGTGTAGCACTGTTGCTCACAGCCACGAAGGTCCGTGGTTCGCTTCCCGACGGCACCAGGTCTATCTCGTGTGGAGTTGCATGCTCTCCCGTGGCCGCGTGGCGTTTTCTCCGGTTCTCCGGTTTCCTCCCACAACCCACAAAGACATGTGGGTAGGCTGATTGGTACACACTCATTGACCTCTAGCAGGAGTGCACAGCTACTCCCAGGTCCACGAGCACATTGTGAATCAGGCCGTATTACCTTAGCAACCGAGCCTACGCGCACAGCTGAAACGTAAGCACGTAATCCAGTCACTTAGCCAGACAGCTAACGTTAGCTACCGTTACTGAGGTAAAAAGTCTAATAAAACTAAAGCGCGATAAACTGAGGTGAAGAATATCGTGCAGCGCTTCGTGCTGTTTATCAGGAGCGTCGCTGCTCCCCAGTTTCAGTTTTCATTTCCCAAACGCTTTAGCCGAGCGCGCTAACGTTATTCCTCCTAATAAACACAGGCACGTTCAGCTCTGTCTCCTCATATTCACACATCACCCATCACTGGAATATATGTATCATCCACATTAACACAGTAGTAACCCGACAGGTAAGAACGAGTGGGACGTGGAGAGCGTCTGCGCAGCGTCTGGCTTTAAAAGCTCAGTTTTCTAGTGTGTAGATCAATGTAGTTAGCTCGCATATGCTGGTATAGTGATCTATGACTGCCTGACACGAGCACAAACAATAGAAACAGACGGTTAAACAGACGTAAGACAGCTCTGTGGTTTATCCTAAAGTTAGGACCGATTTAGGAGATTTAGTCTAGTAAGGTGTGTGGTGTAATACTGTTTTCTGATGTGAGTTAGGATAAGGTCCCAGTGAGTTGCAAAAAATATTTAGATATTGCACAGATGTGAATTGTGCTACCTTTTTTTCTCTTGCACACGTTTTAGGATAATCTTCAATGAAAAAAGAACACATTGAGTTACTCATTCAATAGTGTAAATGGTTGCACACATTGTCATTTCAATCAACACAAGTACTTGGTGGTTGAATGAACATAGTTTGTTTGATTTAACACAATTCTCAGTGTAACCAAGACAAACTATGTTTTTCAATCACACAAGTAACTGTGTGTTGATACAAAGCGACTGAATTTGATTTAATAATAATCTTGGTCATTTTCATTCCCACGACAATTGCAGTCCCTTTTTTCCCACACTCTTGATCACAATTCTAGCATATTATAGTTATTTTTATATGTTCCATACATGTTTCATCATGGTAAAATTTAAATTCCATCCATTTACAAACAAATGGTTATTTATAATTTAATCAATTAAATGTAATGATACAAACAGATTAAAAATCAATTAAAAACTTCAGCAAGTTTTGTCTTGTTTCATACTTTCAACGTTTTCTTGATCATCCTATCATACCGCTTCATTCATGAAAACAGGAGCAAGTGTTATATAAAACTTTTCTTCCAGACTATGAATGAACAGCAGGTGCCCCATCTAAAGGTAGCAACTTAAAATGTCACACAATGTAAATATTTCAACAACTAGCAAAACATAAAAAGCAAAGCTCTGCAGATAGCAGCGTTTTAACCTGTACAGCCAGAGGTGCACATAAGTGTCAACAATGTCAATATTATTCACATATCACATATGGCAATAAACAGTAAGTCAAATATGCAGAGAACTGCACAGTAATTACAACAGTAAAACAGCAAACAGAATATCAACAATCATAGGCTAAGAATTTCACAGTAATTAAAACTGAAATATCTGTAAAACCAGCCACACTGCTCAGTCCAGGAATGTAGAAGTACCCTTTTACAGGGTGAGCCACAGTGTGAGCCAAGAACAAGCATAGATCCCCACGTTGTTTTCTCTATGGTACTTAGTGTGTTGGCCTCAGTCATGTCCTGGAGAAAGAAAAGAATTTCTTAGATAGGCTCCTCATAAGAATACAGTTTTTAAGAAACACTGATATTCTTTCAACCATGTAGGGCAAAGAAATGCAGCACTTTGCAGCATCTTCTCACTTGGCTTGTAAACATCTAACAGGATAATCACTGAGTACGTTACATGGACCCTAACGTGCGACTACAGGTCATAATGCAAGTAATGTGGAACCCATGTGAATAGTGTACTTTGATGAAGGATACTGTAACTACAAAGAGCTACACTTAAGTCTAACTGTATTAATTCTATAGTGTCTCTGCAATCAGAAAAATGCTTCACAATTTTCAGAGTTGATATCCCTTGTTAAGTATAACAATCAATTATAATTAAATGAAGTAATTTTTTTTTTCTGGCCAGTTACAATAAATATGCTGCTTTGTTGGAATAATAAGACAACACAGGTATTTCAGCAATATTAAGTTCTTATAACTTAAGCTACTTATTACTTTTTTTTTTAAACATGTTAATACAAACAAATTTTTTTTAAGATGTGGCAAAGGCAACGCCTACTTTTGCACACACTCACCATGTACTCCTGCACCAGATCCTCAGGGTCCTTATTGAGGTACATGCAGAGCCCTTTTATGATGCACTCTCTGCCAGCATCAACGTCATCCTCAAGGATTAAAACAAAAAAACAGAGACAGTGGGCAAAAATGTTTTGTTAACAGTTAACTTAAGACTGGCATCTCCAAAAACAAAAAAATGCGAAGACTCCTAGCTGTTTACCTATGGAAAATGATAATCACAGCATTTTGTATTTAACAAAACAAGATCAACTTTACTTATTGTTGCTTAATGTGGACCGTGACTTAAGCGTATTTCAATCTGCTGTAAAACCAATTGCCCCTCTGGGTACAAATGATGTTATACTTGGCATGATAACCACTGCTCAGTGGCAGTTCTGTAACAGTAATCAGCTGATTATTTTAATTCACCCTTTACAGCCGGGGTGGGCAACCCTGGTCCTGGAGGGACGGATTCATGCACAGTTACACCTACCTAACCTGGCTGTTAGCTGATAAGTTGAATCAGGTGTGTGAGTAGGCAAATCACCAAACTGTGCAGGAATCTGGCCCTCCAGGACCAGGGTTGCCCACCCCAGCTCTACAATAAGCAATTAGCTGTATTTTAGGTGCAGGTGCATCTCTGTTTTAAACAATTCAGGTCCTTAGTTTGAGTCCAAATTAAGTTAACATTTTTCAAATTCACATTCGTTTTTGGGCAGCAGTGCATCTTTAATAATGACCTCATCCTGCACTAGTGAATGTGATACATTTACAAAAATCTCTCACAATGGGGCAGTATAAGTGCTTTATTAATTTTCTGGGTCCTTTCCAGTCTGTAAGTATGTCTGTTCTTGAAATATCTTTCTGACATTCCTGTGTTATTGACAGTACAAGGACTCTAGCGACTTCTACATCTGGTCTGGTACATGAGCGAATAAACTATCGTTTAAAATGATCAACATTAACTGATCAAACATTTACAAAGGTCCTGAAAATTCCTACACCAGGGAACGTACTTGCATCTACCATACAGTTTGCTTTTATGAAGGGAATTCTTGTCTTCAAACAGTCAGGTTTGTTTATTCTTAAATCTTCTATCATGTTTAACCTTTTTCAATGTACACTGTGGACCTGCCATAACATTAAATCCACCTGCACTCATTGTCCACTTTATCAGCTGTACTGACCATACAGGTGCACTTTGTATTTCTACAATTACAGACGGCAGTCCATCTGTTGTTTGGTGTTAGACTGTAGTCCATCTGTTGGTTGGTGTATTTTTTCTATACAGTAATTATTAAGAATGTTTTATTATCTAACGATTTTATGATTTTTGGGATTTATGATATACATTGGACTATTCTGCATAATAACTATCTTGATGATTCTAGTTGTTTTTTTGCCCTTTTCCTAGAGGCATGCTCTGTCCCCCATGTGCTCTGCTCTTATTGGTCCAGCTTGACAGAAGTTTCACTCTGAATTATGCAAATCTCAATCATTTGAGTGATAAATGCATTTTTTTCTATATATTGCTTATTCTGCTTTGTCAATGATTTAACAATGCCTAATGGTCTGTTAAATCAAAACATTGCTGAGTTAAAATTACTAGGAGATACTAGTACAGTGTGCATATCTTAACTGCCACTCAGACATGCTTATCATACAAAATCTAGACATCGTTTTTTAACATGGGGGGGTACTTCGGGTGTACTCTCTTGGACTCCCGGCCACGGATGCTGTAGCATCACCAAGGATCGAACTTCCGATCTAATGATGATAGGGCCAAAATATAATGCGATAAATTAACATTAAATGTACATTTAAATTAAATTTACTCATATGTACTCAAGTAAAATGTTGATAGAATGTTATATAAAACATATGTACATTATGTATATATTTTATGTATATATTAACGCAGTGCCGCACTCCCACCTCCTCCAGGTCCGAAGTCGTTTTGGATAAACCTTGGATTAAATGTACATTTAAATTAAATTTACTCATATGTACTCAAGTAAAATGTTGATAGAATGTTACATATACATATGTACATTATGTATATATTTGTTTACTTAATATTAGTTCAACATTATCAATGCAGCATTTGATGTTAACGAATGCATGACAATGTACTCAAAAACTGAATTCTCCTTTAAATAGTAAAAAATCTTACTGTCAACCATGGCAACCATGCCTCTAAGCTTCTTGCCCTGCTGCTCTGATCACTTCGCAAACACCCTCAGGTGATTTGCGGAGTTTTTAATAACCCCTTTACGTACTAATTCTGAATATCTTTGGACAGCACGAGCCGAAGCATGTCCTCTTAAAACTAAAAAATAATATAGTGTAAACCGTAAAAAGCCCTTGCCTAGTTATTTGTTAAGTGTGAGCCTCTAGTGTTCTAAGTTGTACTTGGAGAGCCAATGCACCAGTAACCACAAAAAAACGTAAGTAGACTTGCTCTTTTATACTAAAGCATCTATCAACCACATCACTGCATGCACTGTGCATGTTTAGTCATCATTTGAGTTCTGCTATGCAATGTTCTGACCACATCCCAATGGAGCCAACCATTAGTCTATCAGTTGCATATATATCATCTACAGCACTCTCAAGGGACTGGTTGCTTTCTCCAAGTGGAAAGGAGGGGCAATAAGCCACTTCATCGATTATTATTACACCATAATATCTGTTTCACTCGATAATGCTTTAATCCTTGGGCCCTACCTGGTAAAACTGATGGGCAGGCCTTTCAACGCCACATTCACAGCAATATTCTACCACACTTGCTGTACCATTCACTGCAAAAGAGAAACAAACAAACGAGAATTAATGTTGAATAAGGAAATCAAATCTACAGTTTATTTCTAACTAAAATAATAAATAAATCAATAAATGATAAAAGGGGGAAGGATAAATAACGGAGCCGTCATGCCATTAAAATGAATATAATTGTTATATTTGCTATAAACAGAGCGAATATAAAAACATATACTCACCAGTGAAAGCGCTGACTCCAGGAGACATGCACAGTGCTGAATTTGCTTGTCAATCGGCAGCAACAAAGAGCAAGAGGAAAAAAAGTCAATAGAAAACTGTACTTCTCTAAACACAGTACACACAAGATCAACAGAACAGCAAATGCATAATATATATATATATATATATATATACATACATACGTGCGTGTGTTTATTAGGAGGAATAACGTTAGCGCGCTCGGCTAAAGCGTTTGGGAAATGAAACTGAAACTGGGGAGGCAGCGACGCTCTGATAAACAGCACGAAGCGCTGGCACGATTTCTTCACTCTCAGTTTATCGCGCTTTAGTTTTATAGACCTTTTTACCTCAGTAACGGTAGCTAACGTTCGCTGTCTGGCTAAGTGACTGGATTACGTGCTTACGTTTCAGCGGTGGCTCGTAGGCTCGGTTTGCTAGGTAATACGGCCCTGATTCACAATGTGCTTCATGGACTGGGAAAAAAAGTAGCTGTGCACTCCCTGCTAGAGGTCAATTGAGTGTGTCCAATCAGCCTACCCACATGTCTTTGGGGTTGGGGAGGAAACCGGAGAACCCGGAGGAAACCCACGCGCCACGGGGAGAACATGCAAAACTCACACACAGAAAGGACCTTGGTGACCGGTCGGGAATCGAACCGCGGACCTTCTTGCTGTGAGGCAACAGTGCTACACACTGCGCCACCGTGCCGCCCTACGCGCATATGTATACACATGTATATAAATATACATACATATGGGTGTAAGTGCGCGCCCGCGTGTATGTATGTGTATGTGTATATATATATATATGTATGTGTGTGTGTGTGTGTAATGTTATATGTCAGGCTCCATTTGCTGTTGACATTTGGGTGTGTTTTCAATAAACAATTGTCAATTCTGGTTTCAGCAGATGTGATTTAAAAATGAATACAGAGGCGCCACATCCCACCTCACGTCTTCAAACGTTCTTAGCATGTGGACAGTTTTCGTTTAAATGATGAATAACAAAACTTGACGTCAAATATGAAGTATATGCATATTTCCAACTACAAACGTTTCAAATTGGCAGTGCCAGTGTGCTACAAACACTAGGGCAGGAGTTTCCTGCTCAATGTACTGCAAAGGTTAGTGTTTCAGTTTTCCTAACACTCTGAATTCACCTTATGAGGACGTTTTTAAATCAGCTGATGAATCAGGTGTCTTTGATGAGAAGGAGGAACGCTAACGTTAAACTCCGCATGGCTGTGACCCAGAAGGAACCTGCATTAGAGTGAACGCTCTGTTAACGCTGGGCATTCCAGTGTTTTGTTCTTAAGGGAAATTCCACCAGTTTTTCTAAATTTCTCATCAATTCTGTTTTTTGAGATAGGAACCAGGGTCACAATGTCTGCACACAAAATATAGCCACACTGTAAAGAAAATTAACTTGCACAACAAAAAAACTTGGTGCAGAATTTCCCCAGATTTTTTCTTGTTCACTCAACTTTTATAAATTATTTGTGTATACTGACTGACATTTTTTGTCAACACTAAAAGAAATATTTAGTTGAGCTGAGAATATTGTTGTAAAAGAAGGTACAACTATATTTGAGCAAGCTCTTTGAGTTGTACTGACTTATGTTTGTTGTTAACAAAACAAAGAAAAAGTAGTTTATGTAACTGTGTACATTCTCGCTCACTAACAAAGCTCTCTGAAGTTAACTAAAAATGTTCTTTGGAAATGAGTACTAAGGAATATTAAGTTGTGTCATTAAACTAAAGAACACAGTTAGTGTCCAGCTCTACAGTCAGGAAATAGAAGAGGTAGTACAACACAGGTGATCACAGCTGAGCAATCAATAATCTGCCACAGTTCTAAGAAAATAATGTCATACATTAAGCCACTACGTACTGTATCATGTCCCTCTAAATTGAACAATTCTTAAAGCTCACCTGTGTTCACCGGTATGTGGGCATGAACTGATTACACCAAAAAGCATTTAGAATGGATGCTTTAATTGCCAAAACAACTTATACAAAACTTACAATTCAGACAAAATGAATGAAAATAACAATTACATTAGTAAAGAAACAGTTACAATGGTGTGATCCCAAAAATTACAAACTAAATTGGTGTTGGTGGTGTACTGATTATATGTACACACTCACTGGCTACTATATTATGTACCGCTACACTTGTATTTATGTTCATTTCCTATTGAATCAGGTCCATTTAATGTATAAGTGCACTTTGTAGTTCTGCAATTGCAGATTGTAGTTGATCTCTTTCTCTACATAATTTGTTCCCCTTTTCACCTCGTTTATCAATGATCAGGACCCACACCTGGACCTCCACTGAGCAGGTATTATTATTATTCGTTCTCAGTACTGCAGTAACACTGGCATAGTAGTATGTGTGGTATTGGTACTACTGTATCAGATACAGCAATGCTTTAAACACATCAGCATCACTGTTGGAGTGAGAATAAAAAAAGACAAAAATAGGAATGGTAGGAATGTCTAATAGAAGTGTTTAAAAACTCTCCAGCATCACCACTGTGCCCAGTATACCACCCAGTAATACACTGCTCTGTGGTGGTCCTGTGGGGGGTTCTGAACACTGAGGAACATGGTGAAAGGGGGCTAAAAGGTATGCAGAGAAACAGACCGACTGCAATCTTTAAGTTAGAAGTACCTTAAAAATGGCCAGACGAGTGTTTACGTATGTGAGGGAGAGAGAGACAGCAAGATGATATGAACATCTGAAGCCTAATATACTCATCCCTTAACAGATGTGGAGGTCTCCTGGTCAATTTCTCTGTCACTTGCAGCTGTAAAGGGTGGATTCTTCATGGCTGCATCAAAAATGAAGAAAAAGATAGCAAAATTAGTAATAAACGCTCACCAGACAAAACATAAGAGGAGGAAAATCCAAAAAGTGGACAGTATGAAAAATAACAAATGCAAATCAATACCAAGAAAAAGAAAAGACATGTACAATAGAGCACAAAAAGGAGCAAGTTATTGTGAATAACAATGCACTGTGTTTTCACATCACACAACCTTGAAAGCTCTTGCTTTCACGCAACAGTTTTGCAACAGTACAAAGAAAAAAGCAAGCATGTGAGCTATAGTTCTAAGTACATCTTAAAATTCATAACATTGGCAAAGTTTTAGTGCTAAAAACGATGTTCGTTAAAACATATAATGAAATCTGTACTAATAATGCGAAGAGGAATACATATAGACAATACTATAAGTAAAAGCACTTGGCGAAGAAACTGTAAGTCCTGATCAGTCGAGAACAAGAAGGATGGCTGTAGGAAGAGAGAACATTTGGTAAAGGTTTAAAATGCTAACTCAACAACTGAATCAGATGCAGGCATATTTCTTTGACTAACTAAACTTGTACAAGCATTTAATCCTCTCAAATCCAGTAAGACACTGCTTCCATACCTGAAAAATACAAATACTTTTTGTTTCTGACCTCTTCTGGGCTTAGAGCTGGTCAGCGAGGAGCAGGGTGGGCGACATACACATACAAACTTGAGTAAAAGCAGAAATTACTCTTGGTTAATATGACCTGTGTAGAGATATTCAGGTCAACATTTGTGCTTGAGTACTTGCTTCTAATGTTAATTTTGCTGAATACTTTCTGTTAAGAAGACTTTGCTATAGACATGAACAGTGAACTCTGATGTCTGCAGCCACACAGACCTCCTTAACATAAATAAATATATCAAATTATATATCAAAACAATACAACTGCAACTGTTAATGTCCATGATTGTATTAAAAAACAATTCATTGTACATAAAACACTAAATTCTTGTTTCACCATTATCTTCCATCTGCAATGACTTTCACCAATAAATACAATTTATGAAATAAAATAAAAAATTACCAATGATAGTTCTACACTTTTTGATATCTGATTGACACTCACTTTAAAACACAAGACTTTTGTAGGTAAAATCATAAGTAGAATACTTTTACTTTAACTCAAATCATATTTTATAAAGATAATTTCTACTTTTACTCAGTTTCAGAAGTGTTTGTACTTTGTTCACTCCTGTAGCTGCAATGTGGTGGGTTGGAGGGCCTAGAAGTGAGGAAAAGAGATACTGAAACAGGACTTTAGTAAATTCATATTTTAATCTTTGGTGTGAGGATCCACTATGGAAGCAGATATATTAGTCATGAAAACTCGAAAGGAGAGGAGTAAAAAAAAAGAGACAAAAGTTGAGAAATACAATCTGATGTAGGCGAGATCAGAGACATCCTCACCAGTCAGAGTTTTAGGGATTTTAAAATGAAAAAAGGACAAATTCTGGTGCACATCAGATTAAACTACAGGAAAGACAAAAAAAACAAGATGTTCAGTCCAGTCAAACAAAAAAGTTTTATTACCTAGAAACAAAGCATGTGCACAATCTTTATAGGCCCCCCCCCCCCCCCTTAAGAGTATTTTCCAGTTTCAAAGGTAGAAGCCCACCATCTTACAATGTCATCTCAATCTTTAAAAGTGGACAAACTCTGGTCCACATTGTACTGAAGAATATTAGTTACCAGTTCTGAACAAAGCAGGCCATAGTTCTCTTATTTTTTTAATTTTCCATTGAATCACCGTAAATCTCAATGTTTTCATTCCACAATTTGAGGTGACACAGAAATATGAATAAAGTCAACTTCAGCTTCATGCTGTGAAAAATCACTTGTCAGTTCAACCTAAAAAAATACTTCATGTGGTAACAAGTTAATTAACTCATTTTATTCAAGCTAATAAAAAATTTTTATGAACAATTCGTTCATTCAATGTAACTTTTTGAGCTGAATAAAACTAAATCAATTGCTTGCTACCACATGAAGTAATGTTTTTACGTTGAACTGACAAACCATTTTTTACAGTGCATGAGCGATGCAATATGTTTATTTTAAATGGTAAGAAACAGAAATACAATCTGCTATAGATAGGAGAACTGTTGAGTACCCCCCACCCCCCTTAAAAAAAACTCATGGAATCCACACAATTCACGTAAATGGCCTATCTACCATTCAAAACGGTGAACTTTGCTGGGTTTTTATGTATGATGTAAGCATGTACCACAAAATCCTGATGTCTGACATCATTTTATGATAATTTTGTGATAAAGTTTTGGCTTAAAATGTATTTGAATCTATTTATTTTAATCCACTCACAGTGAAGGGATGCATTCAGGGTGTTGTGAGGCAAAGTAGCCCCCAAGAAATGTATTTTTCTCAGATTTATGACAATTATGCTACCGTAGCCTGCTAACGTTAGCTAAGCTTGCACAAACACGTTAGCCTGCTAACGTTAGCTAACTTAGCTGACCTAGCTAACAACTCTAACAAGTGTACACACCAGTTTATTAGACATGGAATATAAATTCGACACCGTTCCAAATTCATATATTTTTAAATATATACCTTCTCGTATTATTTTGTGAGAGCATTCATCTAAAAGAGGTGACTCACTAGGCTGGCTACCACAGCAGATAAAAGCGAGCTAGCTAGCTAACTAACTGTTAGCAAATGATGCTCATGTTCGTTTAACACAATAAAGAGTTCAACATTAACAAATTATAGTATTAGGTTTGAGTAAATGTCTGACTGAAAGACTGTTGGTACGTCAGATAAACCAAGCATTACCAGACGCGTTTTGAAGCCTTCAGAAGTTTCCAGAAGCTGCTCTAAGCGCGCACTTCTCGCCTCTGCGGTGGAGCGTTGGTGACGGCTCAGACCTCAGTACGGGTAGAATCTGCCTCAGTACAGGTAGAATCTGCCTCAATACCGGTGTGATCTGCCTCAGTACGGGTAGAATCTGCTTCAATACCTGTGTGATCTGCCTCAGTACAGGTAGAATCTGCCTCAATATAGGTGTGATCTGCCTCAGTACGGGTAGAACCTGCCCGTGTATTTTTTCCCTAAACATCAGTTGCAGAGTCTCGCCTGTACCGTCCCGATTCCGATGTGCAAAACTCTTAGCCGAGACTGCCGCACAGCATACGAGCTCGGGCTGACTCTTCATGTTAGCTGGGTTAGTAGCCGGTTAGCATGTTAGCTAGCGTCGTCTAGCTGAATATAACGTTATACCTACTTAGTCCAGCTACAGAGAATGTAAAATACACTCTAATATATTTGATATACTCTGTTGCATAGCTCCATGTTTATAGAGAATCAGTTGGACGATACTGAATCAGTTTATTGAACAGCAGACCCGCCCAGGTACTAGAACCCATGTAAAAACGTTACAGCAACTTTAAATTGTCAGTTGATGCAGGGTGACTGCTGTGAGACAGCCATGAACGCAGTATAGATTGCTGAGTCAGTTAAACCATCATAAGAAAGTTGGGCCACAAGTATTTTTTAAATTTGCCTAACATTTAGCAAGTTGGATTTTTTACAGTGCATTTATTTGCTATCCAGCACCACCAGTGAATCTACACGTGTCTTTTTACATGGAATATTGATGGTTAAATTGTCATAAATCTGAAAAAATACGTTTTCTTTGGGGGCTACTTTGCCTCATAACACCCTGAATGCATCCCTTCACTGTGAGTGGATTAAAATAAATAGATTCAAATACATTTTAAGCCAAAACTTTATCACAAAATTATCATAAAATGATGTCAGACATCAGGATTTTGCACCAAACCACTCTGAATGACTTTTTTGCAGCTCAACCATTATTAATTAATTCAATTATATTGAATTTTTGAAAAATCAGTGGAGTTCCCCTTTAAGTGAACAGGGTGTCTGTGGGTCCCTAAAAAGGTTTAATTTACTTTTTACAAATCAAAGGCCTTAACATCACTTCACACACACACATACAGAAACAATGTGAGTGTGAGTTATTTTGAAGAATGTTATTATATCTAATATTGTCATTGCAAATTTGGTCTTCAGTTGGAAAAAAAAAAGTGGATTAAAAGGCCTTAACAGGTGAGGATGCCTGCAGACACTCTGATGTCCTCGTTTAATTTATTTATTGAAATACTGTTTTTTTATGCATGTTAGCTAAAACACTGTTTTCTTCTCAGGTCAGTTGGATTCATGGATGCATTCTGGAAACAGAAACTGAGGGAATGGAAAGTAGAGAACCTTAATCTCAGGTTTGAGTGTAAGTAACCAGTATGAAACGGACTTTAAGGTTTTTCGCTTTATGATGAAGTGAACAGACGAGCCTTTGGCAACATAAGTTTTTTGAAACATATTGGAGTTTAATCCAACCACTTAAGAGGAGTATTCCACTGATTTTTCAAAATTTCTATATGGTTCAGTTGTTAATTATGTAAACAAGTCATTCAGTGTGGTTAGATGTGAAATGCTATGTTCTCAGGGAACTGAGTCAGAATTGTTCACAGTGGTTGTGATGATAGGAACCAGATATCCTTTTTTATTTTCAAATTTACCACTATTTATTTACATCATCAACATTACATATACAACTCAGAAGACACGTGTAGGTTCACTGGTGGTTTCGGATAGTGAATAAAATGGCTATATTTGTGTTGTATTAATTTTTTTATAATTATGACATTAGCAATCGGCTGATATGATTTAAACCATCTATATTGGCATTCGTAAATAAATGCATAACTTCAACCACCACTTCTGCTAAAGCACGCTTTCTCTCTTTTGAATCTCTCTTAGTTGAAGAGATTGATAAGGAGAGCGTCCTTATATTGGACGATGCTTCCATTGAGGCACTGGTTCCTGCAATAGGTCTGAGACTGAAGTTAAAGACATGCTTGAAAAAACTGAATGAGGTAAGGCAGCCGAATTCACATGGGACGTGCCTGTTTTAAATGTATGTTTGCTGGGTGTAATACTGGTCATCTGTTTGCTCACGTCATTTACACTGCAGTGCTAAGAATGACCCACCACCCAAATAATACCTGCTCTGTGGGGGTCCTGTGGGGGTCCCGACCATTGAGATCAGGGTAACAAAGTATGCAGAGAAACAGATGGACTACAGTCTGTAACTGTAGAACTACAGAGTGGAGCTGATAAAGTGGACACTGAGTGTAGATACAGGGAGGTGCATTTAATGATGTGGCTGGTGTGTGTGTATGTGTGTGTGTGTGTGTGTGTGTGTGTGTGTGTGTGTGAGTGTGTGTAAAAATACAATTTTCCTGCCATTGTAAAATAACTAATGCTGTGTTTGTTTGTATTCACCATAGGTTGGTACTAATATGGTGGAGTTCCTGTCTCAGACAAAAGTCACCAGACCTGATCCATTAGTTTTAGCTGTAGGAGATGATCAGTCTTTTGCCGTCATTAATGGAGAAGCTGTGGAGCGGAGCACACTTGTTGGAGCAGCTGACATCTGTTTCAAGGCATTCTGTGTACTTGATATAAACTGTCCCCAACAGTGTTCTCCAGTTTGGGAGTGTGTGCAGACTGTTGTGTGTGACCTTCCAGGTCAGAAATCCCTGCAAAAAGACTTTTGTCACTGTACAGTGATGTCCATCCATGATCAGCTTCCAGAACAAGAAGGGAGTGCTAGAAAACTCTTGCTGTATAAGATCTCTGGGCACTCATTTTGTAAGTGACATTGAAATTGTAACTGGGAATCCAGTGCTGACAAATGTCTGTTTGCATTTGAGTTATGCCAAGTGTTAAATGAGATGATTTTCTGATGTTAATTCAGTGTAAAATGGATGGTAAATAACATTTTTTAAATGAATACATAAGTATCATTTATTTAATTAATCATGTGTTTTTATATATGCAGTATTTCCTATGTTACACTTCATGGATTTTATGTACCAGTTAATATGTTCTATATATAAACATATAAAATAAATTTTTGATGGTTACATGTGATGTTTCATTTTTATGCATATTATTTGAATTTCAGCATTTCTTTGTTGTGTCAGGATATAAGATTGTGTAATGTAATTAAAGTTATTCAAATTTATCAATGCAATAGAAAGGAAAAGAGAAAACAACCCAGCCTTTGGTTCATTTAACCCAGCAATACAGTAAAAAGTACACAGCTGTCGGGTTAGTTTCTTGACCAAAAAAGCTGGGTCAGAATAATGACCCATAACGCTGGGTCTGCATTTTCACTCCCACACAGTGCTAACGGTGTCCGGTTTCATGTTTTGTTGTAATTCTCTCTGACAACCTGTGTTGTTGTGTAATCCAGTAAAGCTGCTGTAACTGACATCAATACTTTAAGCTCACTGACACAGCTGTAAACACACCGCCTGCCAGACTCAGCAACACCAGGCTTATTTTCATACAAAGCAGCATGTCGTCTTTCTCATTTTCCTTGTATTGAGCGCCACTTTAAACATTTGTTTATGTACCGAAAACAGATACAATTCATTTTTTACATGATCGTTTTACAGCCTCTCTTTATCCCTCACAGCTAAACAGGCTGTTTCTGTTACTGTACCTTTAAGTCTGATCTATGTAAATAAGCTCTGTTCTGATTGGCTGTCCTGGTGTAGGCTTCATGGGTGGGGCTAAACTGCTGTAGAGTAAATGGGCGGGGCTAAACTGCTGTATGCTGAATATATCTATCTTTATTGTAATTCCAGCATGAGGCCGTTTTAGGTTAAAAATAGATCATTATGAAACAGATAGTTCTGGTCCTAAAATCTGATTGTCTGAACTACATTCAAAGCCATCATAAAATACTCCATATAGGCACACTGACCGCCTCACAACTGAACTGTATCTCTGCACCACGTTATGAAAAATGCTTGTACTATTTATGAATAATCTTTGACTTTAATGCTGCTCACTGCATGCAGGTGCACTGACGAAGTAAGAACCCTCTTCTGTTTAAATTGAGGGGCTGACAGCTTATTTTCTTATCTAGAACTGGGCTGGTCTGCTAGCTAACAGGCTAAAAGATAGCAAACATGCTAAACAGCTCCATCATTAATATCACAGGCTTAAAGTACTTACAATATGATTCACTGTAAAACTGCAATACATATTATTATTATTATTATTATTATATAGCAAAATACCGGCTCTGTACTCCCTAAATAGTCAGCTGTGTCTATGTGTCGAGTGTGTATGTGGCTGAATCCCAGTCCCAGCTATTTGTTAGCTATATTCTGCTAATTTGGGAGAAGAGTACTTTCGGCTTTGTAAGTTGTGCTTGGACTTGGATATATTATAGATATATTATAGATATTGTTACCACACATTGTTTGTTTTGCACCACTTGTTAGTATACTATTTGTTATTGTTTATTTGTTTCAGTTTTGTTAATAAACATGTTCATATTCATTTAATTCATTTCTTTGTTTCATGAACCCCCCTTCTCTCCATTCTTTCTCCCCACCCCCAAACACATTTCATACACATTGCTTTAAGCCCTGTGGAGCTATGAAGCTAATGTAGCTAACAAGCAAACTCAAACCCCACCGATTAGCAAAAATCATCCCATACTTGCCTCAAACCATGTGGAGCTGCTCACTAAGCTCTTTCACGTCATTGTGTGGATTATGTGGATTCTGATACCATATGACGCACTGCTATCCATCGTAGGGATGGACATCCCTCCACACCTCAACCCCACAGAAACAAACCGTACAGGCTGGACGCTTCAGCACACAGCGTTAAAAAACGTGCATTTCTCTATTTCTGTACTGCCCTAAACCAGAACCAAACCACCAGTCTGTAGCAGGTGATACACGACCTGAAATTTATTCAAATAAAGACGTCAATTTGAAGTTTTTAAGATAAACAGACAAATCCTCGTCTGATTTCACCTCACCGAGTGATTTTAGCCTAGTCACATTATATTTCATCTCAGAAAAAAAGTGTGATTGTGAAGAGTAGAGCTGAACAATTTGGGGAAATTGCAACGGTGATTTAAACTGTGATTATTTTCTATAAAAAAATTTCAGGCTTTTTTTGAAACTTATTTATTTATTTGATATTTTATCGTTATCATGATTCAGAATATACCCTTCTGAGCATACTGTGGATATCGTCAGTACTCCAAGAAAAATGATCCACTGCATCACAGCTTCTCGTCTTTAGACAGCTGCAGTAGCCTTTCTATGAGTACTTCTTAGGGAACAGATACAAAACTCAGACCAAAACAACAGACGCAGGCTCTGCACTGACCTCTACTGGAGTACAGAGTTCAGCCATCTCACGGTTCTCAGCTGAGAGCATGTGCCGTAAGAGAGAGCTGATTTACGTACATAACATCTAAATTTACTGTTTGATAGGTCACATTTTAATGACTATTCAAAGACTTAAACAGTCCTACTATAAACATGCACTGAAGTGCACTCACATAGCTAAAACAGCGGTAGGAACCTGAAGCCTGAATTTTGTCCAGTAATGGTTTAGATCTAATCCAGGAGTCTCTGAATTCAAAATAAACATTATTTATTTATATTCAGTATTTCCTGCATGTCCTTACTGCAGCATTTATAACTACCGTGTTTAAATACAGACTTAAAAAATCAAAAAATTAATGTTCAGTTCAAATATGTTAGATGTCATCTTCCTAATGTAACAGGACATTTACGCTCAGAAACTGTCTTTCCCACAATATCTCCCGCCCACTGTCCATATCACCTTCTACAGAGGCACTGTAGAGAGTGTCCTGAGCAGCTGCATTACTGCCTGGTTTGGAAATTGCACCGCCTCCTACCGCAAGACCCTCCAGCGAATAGTGAGGACAGCTGAAAAGATCATCGGGGTCTCTCTCCCCTCCATCACAGACATTTACACCACACACTGCATCCGAAAAGCCACTAGCATTGTGACTGACCCCGCACACCCCTCACCCAAACTGTTACGTATCGCAGCATTCGGGCTCTCTCAGCCAGACTGGGCAACAGTTTCTTTCCACAAGCCATCAGATTCAACTCCCACAGACCCCCACACACATATACATAACACCCACATGGACCCACACACATATACATAACACCCACACAGACCCACATACATATACAAAACACCCACACGGACCCACATACATATACATAACACCTACACGGACCCACACACATATACATAACACCCACACGGACCCCCACACACATATATGCATAACACCCACACATATACATAACACCCACACGAACCCACCCACGCATATACTGCATTTCACTAAAATACTTCCCTTGATATGACTGTAGATCTGACTACCAGCGTTTTGCACTTTTTTATTATGCTCAACAATATCTAACTTTGCATTTTTGCACATCTTACTTTACTTTAACAATGTCAGCTGCTAGAATTACTGTATCAGCCAAATACTGTATTCCATTGCTGTTCTGGTTGCTACCTCAGTGACTGCTATTCTCATATATGCTAGGCTATCTGCTAATCTAACAGTTTACGTTTATGTTGTAACAGTATGACATTGCAGTATGACATAGATAATCATAAATTGCGTGAATAGGATGAAACTAACAGAGCTTCAAGCGGAATTTTCCCGTTCCACCTTAAATGGTGCAGCAGTCACTTTCTGGTGCCTGAAGCTGCACCATTTAAGGTGGAACAGGAAAATTCAAAGAAGAAGCTGACAAGAAGCTAATTTCAGGTTCGTGTAAGAAGGTGCTAATGTTAATCTACACACAAACATCACACAAACATGAGCGTGGAACGCTGCGTTCCCTCTGTGATATAATCCTATCCTGCTTTCTGAGTGCAGTATTCTTGAAATAGTGTAATTTTGGACAGTATCTTTCTTAAACTGCCGCTCTGTAATGGTACTGAATATGGCCACACCTCTCTCCTCTTCCCACGCCCCTCAAATCAAAAAGAGGTCAAAACTGACCCGCAAACAAAAAGGAGTAACGCAAAAGGGGAAAGTACCGCAGAAAAAAATAGGAGCGTCAAACGCAAAATACAAAATAGTGTCGCGAAAGATTTATCCTAAAAAAGGAAGAGCGAATGTGTGTCTGGCTAAAATAAACGTTGTTTTTATTCAGTTTTGGCAACATGTCTAAAGTTAATTACACTGCCGTTGTCGTTCGTCGAGGTTATACGTTAGACGTTTCATTCGTCCTTCCCCTTGAGTGAATTAAAGGGGAATTCCACCGGTCTTTTAAAATTTCTGCATAATTCAGTGGTTGAGATATAAACAAAGTCATTTAGTACAGTTTGATGTGAAATAATTAATTGGTAGAGAAACGTACAGACTTTACAGATTTCTTTACAGTGGTGGTGAGAGGAACCAGGGGTCACGATGTCTACAGCACAAATATAGCCATTTTATTTACCATTCAACCTACACGGTTTTTTTAATGTTAAGGATGGCAAAATAGTGGTCAATCTGAACAAAATAAGTTTTCTTTTTGATTATTAAACGTGTCTTGGCTGATCAACTATGCCTGGGGTAAGTGGGAAATGATTTTTTTTTACCAAACTAAAATGAAATGGGTAGGAGAGTGGAAACCCATACCCTGATTAAAACCAAAAGCTATTAAAGATTTTTGTAGAATTTCTTTCTGCCTATAAATATGTATGTTTTATTGTAGATCTAATTATTACCTTTACTCTGTACCTATTGTTTTGACCTTATATCTACTTATCTAGTCATCCTACACTGTAAAAAAACAAAAAAACTTGGTACAGAATTTCCCTGAATTTTTTCTTGTTCACTTTACTTTTGTAAATTCTTTGTTACACTGACCGACATTTTTTATTAACACTAAAAGAAATATTTAGTTGAAATATCATGAGAACATTTGTGATACTAAGAAGTAAAATTAGTCAATTAGCAAAGATCTTGGAGTTGTACTAACTTTTATTTCTTTGTTCACCAAACAGAAAATTTAGGTTATGTAACCTGCAGATTCTCACTTACTAAACAAAGCTTATCGATCCTCATTTGTTAAAGTGAAGTGCAGTTTGAGGCCTGATAATCTTTCTCCAGTATATACTGCTCTCTGAAGCTTCAGAACTCACTTACATGGATAAAAAAAAGGTTTTGTAATATTACTTTACACACACACACACACACACACACACACACACCCACACATATATATATACACACACACGCGCGCGCACTCACACACATATGTATGTATATTTATATACATGTGTATACATATGCGCGTAGGGCGGCACGGTGGCGCAGTGTGTAGCACTGTTGCCTCACAGCAAGAAGGTCCGTGGTTCGATTCCCGACCGGGTCACTAAGGTCCTTTCTGTGTGGAGTTTGCATGTTCTCCCCGTGGCCGCGTGGGTTTCCTCCGGGTTCTCCGGTTTCCTCCCACAACCCCAAAGACATGTGGGTAGGCTGATTGGACACACTCAATTGACCTCTAGCAGGGAGTGCACAGCTACTTTTTTTTTTCCCAGTCCATGAAGCACATTGTGAATCAGGGCCGTATTACCTAGCAACCGAGCCTACGCGCACAGCTGAAACGTAAGCACGTAATCCAGTCACTTAGCCAGACAGCGAACGTTAGCTACCGTTACTGAGGTAAAAAGGTCTAATAAAACTAAAGCGCGATAAACTGAGAGTGAAGAATATCGTGCCAGCGCTTCGTGCTGTTTATCAGAGCGTCGCTGCTCCCCAGTTTCAGTTTCATTTCCCAAACGCTTTAGCCGAGCGCGCTAACGTTATTCCTCCTAATAAACACAGGCACGCTCAGCTCTGTCTCCTCATTATTCACCACCATCACTGGAATATTGTATCATCAACATTAACACCCGAAGGTAAGAAGAGGGGACGGTGGAGATCGTCTGCGCAGCGTCTGGGCTTTAAAAAGCTCAGTTTTCAGTGTAGATAAATGTAGTTAGCTCTGGGGTTTGCATGCATGAATTTCAATGACAACACTAGAAATCATTTGGAAACAATTGCTTTAATTGTCTTAAGTAAATATACAGTACTTGCCTACAACACAGACAAAATGGAATAGTCAGTACACTGTTCTTCAGTGGTCAGGACCACCACAGAGCGGGTATTATTTGGGTGGTGGATCATTCTCAGCACTGCAGTGACACTGACTTGGTGGTGGTGTGATAGTGTGTGTTGTGCTGGTACAAGAGGATCAGACACAGCAGTGCTGCTGGAGTTTTTGAACACCTCAGTGTCACTGCTGGACTGAATTTAGTCCACCAACCAAAAACATCCAGCCAACAGCGTCCTGTGACCACTGATGAAGGACTAGAGGGTGACCAACGCAAACCATACAGTAGCAGATGAGCTATCGTCCCTGACTTTACATATACAAGGACTAGCAAGGTAGAAGTGTCTAATAGTGTGGACAGTGAGTGGACACAGTCTTGAAAAACTCCAGCAGCACTGCTGTGTCTGATTTACTCACACCAGAACACACACTATCATGCCACCAACACGTCAGTGTCACTCCAGTGCTGAGAATGATCACCGCCCAAATAATACATGCTCTGGAGGGTCCTATGGGGGTCCTGACCATTGAAGAACAGGATTAAAGAGTGAACAAATTATGCAGAGAAACAGATGGACTACAATCTCTAATACACTCTCTACAGTCAGATAGTTCGAATGACATGAAAATTCCAGATGGAGGGCAGGAAGTGTAAAGAGGAAAACAAGATGGAGGCAAGCCTATACTATGCTAGTTTAGACAATATTACGAGAGAAAATTACAACATATGTTGGGCGTGATCCTTATGTTTTAAAGAGGAGCGTTTTTTTTTTTTTTCTCAACTGAATTGAAAGACTTCCCTGCTATTGAGGCAGCAGATATAAGCAACTTGCATGTTCACCTGTCTTTTGTTTAACTGTTAACCCTGATTTAAGTGTAAGTGGTGTTGCTTGTACCTTTTAAATCTATCACCTGTGCACACCCACAGATGAACTGTGCAAAATACAATTTCTTGCATTTTTTCCCCCCAGTGAACAACAAGCTTTGGTACCTGATAAAAGCTCCTTGTAGTTCCTCAGTTAGAACTAATTTAGCAATCATAAACAACGTAAACCATAGGCATTTTGACAACTTGTGACAGCGCCTTCTCTGAAAATTACTTCCTGCCCTCCAGTATGTGCCACAGCAACGCAGTGACATGACGTCATTTGCAAACAGGCTTAAGTAAGGTGTACATGAAGTGGTTAGTGAATGTATATATAGAGCCTGTGTGGAAGAGAGAGAGAGGCAGACAGTGAATGAACATCTGACCCCTACCCAATTACGTCAAATATACTTGGCTCTTAACAGATGTGGAGGTCTCTGGTCAATTTCTTTGTCGCCTGCAGCTCGATTGTTACTGTGGATTCTCACTGGCTGCATCTAACATAAAGAAAAAAGTAAGCAAAATGAGTAAAACCCTCACCAGATATCAGACAGCAGGCATTATGAGTAATAAATCTACAAAGAAACAAGAAAAAGGGGGTGTGGATGCAATAACATACAAGGAGAGTGTTACTGTGAATAACAATGTGCTGGTTTTCACAATGACACTTAACATTCAAAGTCCTATTGCTTTTGAACAACTGCAATACGTAAAGAAACATATATTAACATTACAAAGAGCTACACTTTAACATTACTATAAATAAAAGTACCTGGGACGAGCCGTATGTCCTTAACAGTGGAGAACTAAAAGCTGCAGATGGATGGCTGTAGAAAGAGGACACATTTAATCAAAGTTTAAAATACTAAATTTAATAACAAACAGACACAGGCATGTTTATGTTGACTAACTGCATTGGTATAAGCAGACAAGCCTCCCAAAGCCAGTCGAGACATTGTTTCCAAATCTGAGAAATACCTGTTCACGCAGACAGGGCTGTTTTCTAGCCTCTGCTTCTAAGCCAGCAGCAGGGTGGACAAAGTACACAATTTCTGTACTTGAGTAAAAGTAGAAATGCTCTTGGTAAAATGTTACCTGAGCTAAAGTAGTAGATCAATATTTGTGCTTGCTGTTAAATTACTTAGTATCAGAAGTAAAGGAACTGTAAGTTATTAAAGAAGTTCTATCATTTTGATGAGTACTTTCCAATAATGAGACCTGTGTGGCTACAGACAGGAACAGTTAACTCTACTGCCTGCAGCCACACAGACTTCCTTAACAGAAAGTATTGATTAAAACAGAACTGCAATAATTCTCAGCACTTCTACTTAGGATAATTTGATGAAATACATTCAAAGTCAATCTGAAATCAAAATGGAACTTTACCCTTTGTTAGTTCATGTTTACTTTATTAGTCACCATGGTCATATTAATTCATCACATAACAAAATTCTTATTTTACCATAATCGTCCATAAAAGTGTACTTACTTTTGCAAATATTGCATGAATATATAGTGCATTATGACTTCCAATTCACAACTTACAAACAATTACTTTTGTACTTTAACTCAAGTAAAAAACAAATAGAATACTTGTATTTTAATTATTTCTACTGTAACTCAGGTTCAGAAGTTTTGAACTTCATTCACGACTGGCGAGTAGGCTTCCTTCATTTTATTCACTATCTGAAACCACCAGTGAATCTACATGTGCTTTGTGTAATGGTGATGGTGGTAAAATAGTCATAAATCTGGAAAAAATAGTTTTCTTTGGAGAGTATTTTGCCCTGCATGTACCCCTCTGGCATAATTGATTCAAATGAATGTATAAAAAAAAAAAAGAACAGTAAGTTAAAATGTTATCAAAAAACTACCATAAAACAAAGTTTCATGCATCACACCGCATATATCTAACCATTCCACATAATAACTTTATGAAAGAGAGCTTTCAGAGGTATTGGATTCTTCAGACGTCTGGTTCCACTTTGACCATTTCCTCAATCGTAGGTTTCACTACAACAGGGCATTTCACGCCAAACCACTGTGAATGACTGTCAACACCACAACCAATTAATTATGAAGAATTTTTGAAAATCAGTGGAGTTCCCCTTTAAGTTTTAACTAACAGCACCAGTCACTCCATGTCTCTCCCTCTAAAGACTTCCTTCTAGCTAGCAAACTAACAGCCCCACACACCACAAAACCTGGTTAGTTTCTGCTGTTCGGACACTCCAGCACCATTCACTCGACTTCACTCGCTCAAATTTGAGTCATTTTTCTTGAAATTCGTTACAGTTTAGCACAAGTTAGCCGGAATCGAACCTGTCTTCCAGCAGAGCTGTTAGCTAGCTAGGTTAGCTAGATAGCCTGCTAACGTAATCTAACCTTGTGCTAACTTAGACAGCAACTCACAGTTTATTATCTAGATTTAAAACATGAATTCGACAACGTCGTTCCAGTTTTAAAATAGTAATTTAAAAATGAAGTTTGAACTGACTTGATCATTTCTTTTTTTTATATATATATATATATATATATATATATATATATACACACACACACACGTATGTATATTTATATATATGTGTATACATATGCGCGTAGGGCGGCACGGTGGCGCAGTGTGTAGCACTGTTGCCTCACAGCAAGAAGGTCCGTGGTTCGATTCCCGACCGGGTCACTAAGGTCCTTTCTGTGTGGAGTTTGCATGTTCTCCCCGTGGCCGCGTGGGTTTCCTCCGGGTTCTCCGGTTTCCTCCCACAACCCCAAAGACATGTGGGTAGGCTGATTGGACACACTCAATTGACCTCTAGCAGGGAGTGCACAGCTACTTTTTTTTTCCCCAGTCCACGAAGCACATTGTGAATCAGGGTCGTATTACCTAGCAACCGAGCCTACGCGCACAGCTGAAACGTAAGCACGTAATCCAGTCACTTAGCCAGACAGCTAACGTTAGCTACCGTTTCTGAGGTAAAAAGGTCTAACAAAAGCGCGATAAACTGAGAGTGAAGAATATCGTGCCAGCGCTTCGTGCTGTTTATCAGAGCGTCGCTGCTCCCCAGTTTCAGTTTCATTTCCCAAACGCTTTAGCCGAGCGCGCTAACGTTATTCCTCCTAATAAACACACGCACGCTCAGCTCTGTCTCCTCATTATTCACCACCATCACTGGAATATTGTATCATCAACATTAACACCCGAAGGTAAGAAGAGGGGACGGTGGAGATCGTGTGCGCAGCGTCTGGGCTTTAAAACGCTGTTAGAAAAAAAAACCACACAAGTCAAAGCTCAGTTTTCAGTGTAGATAAATGTAGTTAGCGTCGTTATGCTGGTTATAGTGATCTATGCTGCCCGACACAGCACAAAACAATAGAAACAGACGGTTAAACAGAACGTAAGACAGCTCTGGGGTTTATCCTAAAGTTAGGACAGAATTTAGGAGATTTAGTCCAGTTAGGATGTTTGTGTAATACTGTTTTCTTATCTGGAGTTAGGATAAGATTATGAACTTAAGAGCTGTTGTTCTGTAATAGCTTCTGTCCTAAATTCAGCCCTAACTAAAGTTGTTGTGCTGACTGAGCAGATAAGATTTCAGACTTAGAAAGTTTCTGCAATACGGCCCCAGGCTAACATTAATAGAGCATTAAAATACTTTAATTGGACTGTGGACTGTGCCAGTCCAGTATAGGACTGTGCTGCGTGCCTGATCTGTCCCACAGGCCTTGTGTTTGACAAGCTAAAGACAAAACTCTATGTGTTTATGTGTTTCTGCAAATACAGGCATTTAGCTGTCCTAATTTTAAAGATCAAGTCAAGTCAGGCTTTATTGTCATTGCAGCTATATACAAGTACACAGTGAAACAAAACAACATTCCTCCATAATCTTCCACCATGGACACAGGTTACAAAAACAGTGTTCAGAAGAGGAAAAAGAAAGTTTATTAGACTTGAAAAACAGACACACAGAAGCAGACAAACGGTCACAAACAGCTCTCTAACCTTGTGATTTTGATAGATATATTTGAGTAAATACGGTTTACAGACACATTCTGTTGTTCAGACTTCAGTGATTTTTAAGGTGTATTTATGTCTCATATCCTCATCAGTCTCGCTAAGTTGTGTAAATAGATTTGAAACATTTGTTGCTGAAATAAATAAACTGCATTACACAGCACAGTAATTAGTCTGTGTTATTATTGTTAGACTACTTACTTAAGTGCACCTAGGAGTTTGGTTTCCCTAACTTCTCGCTAAGTTGTGTAAATAGATTTGAAACATTTGTTGCTGAAATAAATAAACTGCATTACACAGCACAGTAATTAGTCTGTGTTATTATTGTTAGACTACTTACTTAAGTGCACCTAGGAGTTTGGTTTCCCTATAGTCTTTAAAGCTGAAGTCTTACTGTTATGGTACTAATGTCTTTACAGTAACGTTTAGTCATATTACGCCACCTTTACACTGAGAATACAGGGGGAATATCTTTAACCAGAGCCTGAGAATTGTATATTGCATCTGGAGTGCATTTAATGTACAACAATGATGCTGATAATCTATTTCTGTGCATGTTCATTTCACTCAGTAACTTTTATTCATGTTATACCACCCTTACTTACACTGAGTATACAGAAAATACAGTTACTCGGAGTAAGTTAGTTGAAAACGGGGCCAAAGCTAGCATTAGCAAGATAACCCGCGCAGTATTTGAGCATTAAAAAATCTGCTAACACATTTCATACTTTAAAACGTGTTTAACTATACGTCATTTTACAAACAACGTGACAATTCGCTTACCGCGAGAAACAGGACGAAATATCTAAGCCCCGCAGGGCAGCGTCGACTGAAGACGCCATGATGTCGACAAGCGCAATGAGGGGAAACAGGGGGAAATTAATTTACCGTAACACCTGTAAACGGAGGAAAATCTAGCTAATGTTGTGAAAACAGAGCAAGCGTTACTGATATTGACAATACTCGGGAAAGTTCTTTAAAAGGGGAACTATTTTTCAGTATTTCTGCATAATGAAAGGGTTAACATGCCAAAAAAGATATTCAGAGTGGTTTGGTGTGAAATGCTCCGTTCTAAAGAAACGTAGCTATGGAGCCAGACTTGTTCACAGTTGTGACAGGAACCAGGCGTCCACCTCTAAAAGCTCCCTCACAGAATATAATAATATGAAATCGTTATGAATAGTCACCTTGATTAATTAATTAATTATTTCACATCAAACTGTACTGAATGACTTTGTTTATATCTCAACCACTGAATTATGCAGAAATTTTAAAAGATCGGTGGAATTCCCCTTTAATTCACTCTAACGTATAACCTCGACCGACGAACACGGCAGTGTAATTAATCTTAGACATGTTGCCAAAACTGAATAAAAACAACGTTTATTTTAGCCAGACACGCATTTGTGCTCTGTAGTTGTTTTTCAGGGGCCCTTATTGTGAAAAACAACACCGGCACAAACCTCTTTCGTTTGATTCATGTACCACAGTGTCGACTCTATGATTCATCGGGCCAGTGGCGCAATGGATAACGCGTCTGACTACGGATCAGAAGATTCTAGGTTCGACTCCTGGCTGGCTCGAAATCTTTTCTTATTATATAGGTTTTTTTTTTTAAACCTTTTAAATGACAACGTGAAAATTCAATCCATAACGCGCTTTCTTATATTAGTGTTTCACTTCCAGTGAAACGAGCTGATTTAAAGGGGAAATGCGCCGATTTTTCAAAATCTCCTCATAATTCAGGGGTTGAGATATAAACAGTCATTTAGAGTAGTTTGATGTAAAATGGTTCATTTGCAGATTAATCTGCATACTCAGATTTCTTTACAGTGGTGGTAGGACCCAGGGACCACAATGTGTACAAAGCAAATATAGTCATTTTATTTACTGTACAAAACCACCAGTGAACCTACACGAGTTTTCTGAGTTTTATATGCACTGTTGTTAGTGGTAAAATAGTAGTAAATCTGGAAAAAATATGTTTGGCACATTTCAGGCCAAAACCTTCGCTCAAAACGCTGTAAAACATTGTCTCAGGCATCAGGCAGTGTCTTCTTAGCCATTTCATGTGTTCACTTTCTTCAAGGGTTTTTTAAAGGCATTAAACAGTTTAGACATCTGGTTCCTGTCACCACCACTGTGAACAATTCTGAATTGGTTCTCTAGAACAGCGCATTTAGCATTGAACCACTCTGACCGACATTGTTTACATCTTAATGATGCAAGTTTACAGAATTTTTGAAAAACTGGTGGAATACCCCTTCAAAACCTGAAAGCTCATAATGTGCAAAAATTTGCATTAGCAAAGTGGTGGTAATCAGAAAGGTGTACATACAAAATCAAGAGTTCCTGAATTAAATACTGCTTTATAATGTTTACACAGATCAAAAATAAAGTTAATGAACTTTACTACTGCAACAGTCCATACATTATTTCCGCCGGTATAGTTCAGTTTTCGGTGTGATGGCCGCAGTCAAAACAAAGGCGTCAATTATGATCCATCAGAGATCCATCACATGAATGGCACAATAGAACAACTTTCTCGTTGTGATACTGAAATAAAATCAGATTTTAGATAACAAAACAGTAAAAATCTCTTTTTACACCATTCTTTAGTCAAAGTTATAATGACGAATCCCCTTTAAACAGAAGACATTTAAAGGGGGACAAAGTCCATTACATTTTGTCCCACCTCCTTGTTTCTACACTCATTGTCCATTTTATCAGCTCCACTTACTATACAGGTGAACTTTGTAGTTCTACAATTACAGACTGTAGTCCATCTGTTTCTCTGCATACTTTGTTAGCCCCATTTCACCTTGTTCTTCAATAGTCAGGACCCCCACAGAGCAGGTATTATTTACATATATCATTTATATAGTGACACTGATATGGTGGTGGTGTGTTAGTGTGTGTTGTGCTGGTATGAGTGGATCAGACACAGGAGTGCTGCTGGACAAGTTGTCAAAGAACTTTGACACTCTATAAAAAAGTGCTTTTATCCTGTACAAAAATGTGAACATGTAACAACATCTTATTAATTGTTCATTGTAATTTACCACTGAAAATACACTAGACAGACAGTTTAATGAATGCATGAGGAATAGTATTAAAAGTAAACGGCTGTCCAAAGAAAGAATTTCCTATACAGGATTTTTCCGAACATCAATAATGGCAGAATTTGAACCAATGGGTCCTGTGTTTAGGCTTGATCTCCGGAATTCTCTCCGCGGTTTGTTTAGAGACAATGAGGCTGTCCCACTCCAATGTGCAGTGTTCATAGCAGGCTGGACGATTCTGTTGGCTGGAAGCTCACATGCTGCCCTTTGTCGGAGCTCCTCCATGCCATGCTGGTCTTCTGTGGGGAGGGAAGAGCGCCTCCATGTGGGAGGCAGGGGCGCATGCACCAACTCCCGCATTTCCTCCCTTGATTTGTGCACTCTGTCAGGTTCAGGAGTGCACTTTGCACTGTCTCCAGTTCCTTTGCACTGAACCCTCTCTGCTCCACCTACGGTGCAAATAATTCATCTGTTTAAAGGGAGCTTCACAAAAATGTATACAGAATACAGTCACTGTCACTCCTAACTAATCACTCACCCTTGCTCTGATCTCCAGACTGGCCTGTCGGTCCACACATGTCCTTTATTTTATTGCTGAGCTCCTGATTGGCTGCCTTGCACATGTTCAGCTCTTTGCTGAGGTTGTGGATCAAGCCCTCATACTGCCGCTGCCTACCAGCCAGACCTTCATCCATTTGATCTGTGGTCAGAAAAATACAGTAAGACTTGTTTCTTCTCTTACATCAACAACAGGTTTCTTTGGAGCTTCTTCACATCTTCTGCTTAATGACATCTACTGAGTTTTCAGGGTCCTCAAACAGAACTACTCATTCATTTATTCAAAGAATGTTTTTTGTGCACTATGAGAGAGATGCTAACAGAAAGATGGACAGCAGTGAGTAAACTAGGGTGCGTTTTAAATGCTACTTTGGAAATACACTAAAATAGTTTGACAATCACTGTTCTATACTCATGATGATTGATTTCATACCTGATTTCATACCTGAACTGAACCCAATGAGTGGCCACTGTCACTAGCTTTTTATTCTGAACCTGAAAACTGTTCAGACGCTGCAAACAATTTCTGTTCAGTACTCACTACCCTCATGTAATTCAAACTGATGACAGGTATTGTATAGTTTTATTGATAGTTTGAGATTAAAAAACATCTGATTTAGATGTTCGAAAATTAATCTAAACTGACTTTTGAACCTCTAACCAACGTAATCTTGCCCATGTCAGTTATTCCAATTTGTTTTTTAAATTCTGTCAATACTTTTTTTTTTTTTATTCTGTTAATCCTTTCCCCACCCTGTAGCTGTGTTCCAAAGCCTACGCTGCAGGTAGGCTGCATTTCTTAGCCGCTACATCATAGAAAGTTGTTCCCATGTGAAAAACTCTTCGTATAAGGCCTAAAAATTCATACTACATTCAATGACACAACTGATGTATCCCTCCAGACACGAAGAAAAAAAAAAAATAGCATCACGAAAATGGTGGAAAACGAAGCCAATGGAGCGGAGCTTATTTTAAAACGTAAGTTGTTCACGTCCTTGAAGTCGTCTTCATGACCTTGTAAAGTGTAAAATGATTAATTAAAGCATTCGTCCATATATCGTATTTTTATCATACATATTTGTAGTTTATTGCACTACATAAGCTTGTTGGCATATTAGCTGCCATAGCAACACACACAATGCAACAGGCTATATTTTCTCTCACCAGTTCCCTCACAAGTTTCCCGGCGCAATTGCAAGACCTTTCTGGTGACATCACCATGCAGCCTCAATAGGACTGTTCCATTCGTGTGACCAATAGGCCACTAAGAATGAGTCTTCATAGGACAGTCCAACCAAGGCCTAGGCTGCAGCCTAGGCTTTGGAACGCAGCTTGTGTGTTCATGTACTGTCCCCTTAAAAACATACTACCGCGCATGTAGTCACGTGACTCCGCCCCATGCCACATGGAAGCTCACACACCGAGCCAACTGAGCAACTCAAGTAGCTTCTACCAAAGAAAAATGCCTTGCCCATCGTTTGGACACATTTTGGCTTTATTTGAAGACGGCACCGAACAAAAAGAAGTCAAATGTAAACACTGCAGAAAAACTGTTTCAGCGACCAAAAGGTAATACCACCAATCTTCAACACTTAGAGCCCAATCACGTTACCAAATATGAACAGTGCATGGCTCAAACAAATAGAGAGACTGACAAGCGCAAAGCAGCTGTCAATAACACAAGCACTTACGAATGCTACGCAAGATTCAGGAAGATGGAAAAAAATAACTGATGCCATTTCCTACTACACCAGTTCAAACCCTCGTGAGAAGATACACTGCACCATCGCAAAAATGTTTTTCCCCAAACCATGGTGCCCAACTCGTACAAAACATGTAAAAAATAGCTGAACTGAAACCTGTTCAGCACTTCCAGCCACATCTGATCTCTGGTCAAGCAGGACGATGGACCCATCCTTTGCACTATATTTAAACTTTTCACGTGGCATTAAACACTTAAAATTATATATATATATATATATATATATATATATATATATATATATATATATATATATATATATATATATATATATACAAGAGATCCAAGTTATTTTCTACTTTCCATATGGCAATGTTTAAATTATTTTGTTTGTAGGAAATGCAAGTTTTTTATTTTCTACTTCTTTAAGGAACCTGCTTTTTTACATTAAAACTAAAATTTGACCTTTTTCATAAACCATTTTCATTTCAAGTGATGTGTGCTTTGATTTTAATTGTTCAAAGTATTCAGTAAATAAAAATAAATAGTTAATCTGTATGCGTTTCCTTCAATTATTATTATTAAAATCACAAAGATATGCACTCTTTCCTTAGGAAAAATATTGTAATCGAGGTAAAATGTTCAATTAATCGTGATATTGATTTGAGGTAATATCGCCCAGCACTAGAATCCAAATCTGTAGTCATTTTTTTTTTCATTTTCACTGCTGAAATGAGCTCATAGCTGAGACATTTGGACACATTTAAAGGTTGGACGTCTCTTAGAGCTTTCCTTTCAGCTTGAAAAAAGTCACACACTGCTTCACCACCTCCTGAATGTGACTGATCACTCAAAGCTACAGTATGTAAGTTTTGGGGATTAGGGACCTCTCTGGTGGAAATGTGTAATTTCACGCAACATGCGAAAGAACATTTTGTAACATCGGTTGTGTATTCGTGCGTTTTTACACTACATTTAGATTCAACTAGGCTAAGTCAGCTAATGGCAAAAACAGAAAAATTCAAATTACATTGTGATGTGCCTAGAGATTTCCACCCCAATGCCCACCAGTAATTGCAAAATCAAGAAGTAAAGACCTTTGATAAAGAACTTTGATAAGGGCACAACACATTTTTCCCCACAATCAACCAAATCAATAAATACTTGACTTTGCTGACTAAGGCATAGTCTACTAGAAACTGTCCCACCTCTGCACTGCTGCAGCAGGAGCTGCACGTTCCTTTCGTGTTCTTTCTGCTGTTGGGTTAGCCGCCGGTCCGTGTCCAGCTGCTGCCGCTCTAGAGCCGCCTCCAGCCACTGCACCAGGTGCTGCTGCTCCCCCACACGCATCTCCACCTCCGCCAGAGCCATCTGCAGCCTCCGCTCCTCCTCCCGTAGGGACACCACCTTCACACATATTCATTCATTAAGTAATGCAGGAAACATCATTATTTATAAATTGAACAATGTAAAGCCACCTGGTGTTTTCAGATGGATGTAAAAAAAATGAGTTATAAGATTTTCTTACAACACTGATAAAATGATATTCAAGTGAGTCCTAGGAACGTAAGAAGTGCAGACCTTATCAAAGTACTTGCAGAGCAGGGCACGCGTTTCAGAAGCAGAAAGGTAGGTGAGCTTGGCCATCAAGTTCATCTCCCACTGTGTGAGCATGCTTCCCGATGCCCTCAGCTGCCTCTGCCTCTGAGTGATGGCCTCATTCTTGTACTCGATGGCAGCATCTAGTGCCTCTATTGCCTCATCCAGCTGGAACAGAGTGCGCTCCTCCTTAAAGACAGTTAAGGTACAGTGAGGGTTTAACAGACGTGATGACAGCTTGTTTGAGAAATGCAAGCCTGTTAAAAAAAACAGCAGAGTTTTCTGTTCTCTGGTTATATCCAAGATTCACCTTCACCGTAGATTACGCATGTTTACATTCATGATTATCAAGGACAACGACATCCGGTTCTCTTAATGGTGCTCTAAACAGAACATTTATCAAGAATACAATATAACCACAACAGTGTGTAGGCAACTTGAGTATGTACTACATCAAGTGGAATACAGAAAAGAACAGATACAAATGCAAAAATAAATAAATATATAAATAAACTGTGGGATTCAAAGAGTAAACACTCCAGTAACTCGCATCCCACGCACCACTGAATGCAAAATGTTTGGGTCTGATATTGTTATTGTATTTTGCAATTTTGCACTGATGTCTTGCACCGTGTGTACGTATAAATCTTTGGGCACAAATTATACATCCTCTACAGATCGCACAGCTCTGCACATTTCAATGTACATTTTCTAATTTGCTAAACGTAACATATTGAGCAAGAAATCATATAATATGGCCTGTGCAAACATTGTCACATTTTATATTTTAAGTCCTCCCTGGCCCTCTGATATGTTAAACTCAGCAAATTAAAAGAACTGTAGAGAAGGGATTCTAAACCTTTTCTACCTTAAGACCTACCCACTTATCACTAGAAAGCATGACAGCCCACAGGAAAATGTTTTCGTTCAAAAATGCAATATTTGGGAAATTTTTATCACAGCCATGTTTGGGTGTTTACACCCTCCAATACAGGCCATTTATCAGTGAACATGAAAGATCAACAGATCAGGCTAATGTAATCTCACTTTATACCAAAATCAGGCAGAATGGTGGCAAATTACGTGGAATGTTTCTACAACACAATTTGTGACACCAGCTGCTCGCAAGTTGAGCTGAAATGTCGAGGGAAGTGTATTTAGTTTTCAGCACAAAGTGGAAAAAATTTGACGAAGCTGCCTTCGTACGCTGCAGTTACAGGACTGATATTGATACTGTTTACCATATGAAAACATTTTAGATTTCTTTTTCATTGTCAAATCAATTTTTTGTCAAACAAGTGCCAAAGAAAGAGATTTCTAACAAGTGCCATCACCAGCCCACTATGAATCACTTGGCCCTGACTCAGTGTGGGCCTGAGGACCACCAAAGGGTGCTTCCTGGCCCACTTGTGGTTCACGGCCCAGTGGTTGAGAAACCCTGCTATACAGGATGTGAACTTATTTTCACGTAGAAAATCAACAGAACATGTAATTTGACCAGGGGTATTCAAACTTTGACATACAACTCTAGGTTTAATTATTTGCAATTACATAAATAATGTATGCCAGGTATTCAAACACAGCAGTTGTACTGTGCTGAATGCTGCTGCTGCACTTGTAATAAAAAAGCATAATTATGCATGACTCATTGCTCTAAATTGTGCTAGCTGTCTCTTACTTTTAATGTAGCACTTTATTTGATTCTTGTTATTTAAATACACAACAGCTTTTTCATTTAAAAAATCAAAATGTCAGTCTGGCCCATTGAAAAGTGAACAATATTACTGATATTTATACTGATATTATTACTAGTATATATTTTAAAAATCTGAAAAAAAAAAAACAACAGCTCATTTGGCTGTAATAAATAATAAGAATAAATGAATGGAACAAGCCACACATATTCAGGACTAGCACATCCCTAGTTATAATATGTATTTATTATATGCACATATAGTCCAGCAGTTTGTGCCAGCAACCAAATGTCATCTTAGGGATCAATAACGTCTTCCTGTCTGTCTGTCAATCTGTTTGTCGATCTTTGTCGGGGACATCATGCTTTCAACCCACCTCAGGAGAGAGCAGGTTCCCCTGACGCAGTTTGTCGTCCAGCTCCACTCTCTGTTTAAGGAGTTGCTCTTTTTCCTGCCGCAGGTTTGAGATCTCCTGCCGGATCTGCTGAGAGTCCTGTGCGCTGCTGCTGCGCAGCAGACCGTTCCGCTCACTCAGCTCCCTCTCCAGAGATTCAATACGACTCGTCAGCGTCAACAAGTCTTTACTCAGAGCCTGTCAGGGAAAATGAGTGCATTGGACCTCAGACCACAACACTAGACCCGGCATGTATCTGTCAGCCTTTGGTATACCTACTGTGAAGTAAGGTTGCCGAGCATACTGCCTTACTGAAAGAAGAAAAGCTTGACAAAGAATGTTTCTGCAGACTTTTCATGTAGAATTTAACTGAATGCTGTGTTATACGAAACACAAAACATTGTGAAACAATGGATGGCAGAGCTGGTCTCACAGACCTGGCTAGAACGGAGGCGTTTCGTCTCCAGGCCGCTGCGCTCCAGGAGCAATGCCTCCTTTTTGGCCAGGATTTCCTCTCTCTTGGTTAACTCCCCCTCCAGGTCCTCCAGACTTCTCCTCTGCTCCAGGACCTTCTCCATTTCCTCATCCAACCAGCGTTTCTGCTCTTCGATCTTCTGCACAGAAGAAAATTGATAACACTGTTTAAAACAAAGTGCAGTAGTTTGAATTATGAGTTGCAATTTTATTCAAACTTCTGCTGCTCCAGTGAGGGAAGTGCACACTGGCAAACATGACTAAACATGTTCACTACATAGAGTGCAACAACCTCTATCAAAACACAAGCTTAAATACCAGTCAATGCATGCTCTGAGTCCGATCCTAAAACATGCTGAAACAAGCCGAAAGATGCCCTAAAACTACAAATACCAAGTCTAACAATTATAAATAATTTGGCACTAGATTTAAGGCAGGTTTCAATAAAGATTTTATTTTAGTTTTGATAAGGCTGTGGTCAGGCCTGTACCTGCTGTTCCTCTAGTGAGATGACAGAGCCGTTACTGCCACTTCTCCTCTGCCGCTGGAAGGCAGCAATTTCCTCTGTTTTAATCCGCAGGATCTTCTGCTGCTGCTCGTTCTTTATCTCTAACTCCTAAACACAGAGAAGTAAAAAATTCCATAAATGAACAAAAAAACTTTTATGCTTATTAATACGAGTGTAAACATGTAATGATCCATCATAATACATTAGTCTGAAAGCAGCAATTCAGCTGCATCAATTCTGAAACATAACAACTATAATTGATTCAATTCAAAGTGTTTGGCCATAAAATAAAAGTTTGGTGCATTGTTTTTTGCGATCAAATGTTATTTTTAATTAAGATATTAATGTTACATACAAAAGGCAAAGTATATGTTGCAAAATGGAGCATATCTGTGTATTCACTGCATTTTTAAAAATAATTCTAATCTTATCAAAACAATTGAAAAATGAGATTACACATGCACTGACCCTTTTTCTAAACAGTAATAACTGTATCAAATCCTTGTGTGGTCAGAGATTTACACCTCTACCTAATGTACACTGCATTAGAAACATGCATTACATACATACAACATACTGGACTGAAAAATCCCATGGGGTGTTCTCACCTTCACGCGGTGTTTTCCTCGCTGCATCTCACTCTCCAGCCGCCTCTTCTGTTGGCTCTCCTCTCGCAGACGCCGATGTAGCTGGTCTTGCTGCTGCCGCAGGCTCTGCACACTTCTCTCCAGCTCCTGTACACGCCGCTCGCTCTGCACAGACAGAGAGGCCAGCTGCGCAGTGTCCCGCTGTCTCTGCTTCAACACCTGCAAGCATGGATGGCAAATTAAAACTGTGCAGTTAACTGCGTTTTTGCATCAAAACAAAAAAAAGGGACCTCAAACTACCGTAAGAACGCTGCACACTAAGCAGACATGGTTGTAAGTTTGCTATGATTAATTTAGTCATTTCTCTTTTATATTTGCCTCTGTGGATTCATTCAGGGTGTAGCATTAGATACAGTGTCAGCATTAATAAAGGGAATACTTTGCCAGTGCTTCACTTGCAATAACTTCACTTGCATTCAGCAGAAACACCACTACTATCACAACAAGAATCCTATATAATTCTACAGTTAAATGCAAGTTTACTTGATTTAAGTCAGGGGTGTCAAACTCAACCACTAAAAGGGCCATACTGAAAAATCTCAACAAACCCGTGGGCCAGAGGACGCCTATGTTTTTATTTCATTTTTAATTAATGTTGTACTGTAACCTGAACGGGCCATTGTTTATACAAAATACATAGAAATTCAGCAGTAAAATATAAGCACTTGTAGTAGACCTTGAAATATTACATGAATACTTGAAATATTCAAAATTTGTCAGTCTCCAGGACCTCCGTCTTTTAAACCTACCTATTTGCTTGAACTAGACACCTGGTATCCTTTCTTTGCTGCAAGTTCATTAAGACTTGGGCTCAATTTCTGAGCTGCTGAGCTGACGTTAGGTGTTTACAGTGGTTGAACTGCAGCTGAAGTGCAGCTAGTGTGTTTGGTGATATGACAGGTGTGGAATTCTGTAGAGATGTGTAGAATTGAGGTGTAACCGCTGTCCCATACATTGCTTTTATGGTAGGAGAGTTGGAGCACACATTACGTTGGAGTGCATGCTAGGGACTGCAGTGCGGCGCATAGTGAAATGGGCTAATATTAATAGAAAATTTAAATATTTTTGCGGGCTGAATAGGATTGTGTTGCAGGCCTGTTCCAGCCCGCAGGCGTTGTGTTTGGCACATGGGATTTAAGTGAATACTAAAATATTTATTAAATCTCTATATGTATTTATGATACTACTATGACCCTGAATCAGAATTACCATTATTATTACTACTAGTAGATTTGCTCAAATAAGTATATATGTTATATACCTACAATTCCTACTTTGAAAAAAAAATGTGGGACAATCAGGGTGCATGTGCGTAACATGACAGCTCTACTTTACCAAAGCTCCTGCCAAGGCCAACACTAGTATGTGCAACAACCTGACCTGCACTTTGCTCTGTGCAGCTGCAATCTTCCTCCTGCACTCCTGGGCTTTAGAGCGGTCGGCGGCATCGCGGCTGCCCTGCACCTCCAGGTCCTGCAGCTGTTTCTGGGCCTCGGTGAGCTCAGCCCGGGCCTGTTCAGCCTCCTGCTCCAACTCTGCCACCTTGCGGCTGTACTGCCTGTTCATGGCCTGAGCATCTTTACCTGCAGGCAGGCCAAGAACCCAAGACACCATAAGCAAAAACAAACTACACTGCCATTCGAGGGAAAAGGACATCTCTTTACTACTTTACTATTAACAAACTGATGTGATAAATGTGATGTTTCCTGTACACCTCAGGAAAACAGTAACAGCAAATCAGAAAGAACTCAATTACGATTACAGAACTCAGCTCAATTACACTCAAACTCAGCCACAGGAATTCACAGAGCACTATCTCTGAAGAGGTCATTTTACAGACATCACCTGTGGTTTTGATCTCAATCCTGGGACCCCTGTACATGTTTGTGTCTTCTCTGGTCTAACAATTAGTTCATGAAAGGTATGATTATGATCTGAGTATCATGGAAACACAAAATATACATGGGATTTCCTGGACTGGGAATGAGAACAACTGCCTTATACTTCTTAAGCATTTAAAACATGCAGATACCTTTTACATCATTATAGTCATTATCAGCATTACCTGTTTTGACCAACTCCTTGATGAGCTCCTCCTTCATCCGGATAGTGATGGAGAGCTCCCTGATCTTCTGCTGGGCCAAGAACAGCCCCCTTTCTGAGCCCAGCTCCAACACACAGCCTCTCAGACTCTCCAGCACTGAGCTCTCCCCTATGCTGCTGTTAGCTATACAAATCACAGAGCAGATCAAACAGATGGGTGAGGAGATACTTTGCACATTTTCACCAAAAAGTGCTGATGTCGTTAGCAAGCAATGAAAATTACTAGTACACAAAACTGCCCCCTGCTATCTTTCACTTAATTTTAGCCAAGCTTAATTTTTAGCTATTGCATTAATGTAAAAACAGCTGTACAGGGTTGTTGCTTAACTTTAATGAACACAAAAAGAAACAAAAAATGAAGGCATATTAAAGGTTAGAGCTGGCTGTCAACAAGAGTTTTTAAGATATTATCTGGATAGTGTAAACAATTTCAGTACTCACAGGTGCGTCTGTTGCAGTGTAATACTGGTGGATAGCTTGCTCCCAGCACCTGAGACAGAGGTGCTCTAGCTCGTCCAGGTGATGCTTGAAAAGGTGCATCTTTCTTTGACCATGTAGTATTCATACATCTGTAGAAGACCAAAAAGAAAACGAAATTATCAGTGAAAATTCAATCTACAAGGTACTAAGTCTATATTTACATTAGCTACTAATGCATTTTATTAAAATGATACTACAATAGTAAAGCTAACTTGCAATCTTTCGAACATTCTTTCTTTAGAGCACATATTTCTAAACAGTAATTTTTAAACAGTTTTTTTGCCCTCCATCTGATCAGAATACTGAGTATCAGTAAATATTGAGCCAGACCCGATATTTTATTTTCACAGATAATACACACACACAATTTAGGTAAAACATGCTAAGATATGCTTAAGATCAGATAACCTACCAATTAATCCTACAGTAAAACAGCACAGTAATGACACTGATTAGGCCTACTGTTTTGGCCATTTATAGTGTGTCTAATATTGACATTAAATCCTATTTGATCTCCTCATTTGAAGATTTGGCTACCACTTAATTTTAAAAGCAACAGTAAAATTAAAGCACATGCTTTTATATTTGACGCATTAAGAATGCATCAATTGTACTGATTCTGAACTGATATATTTTTTGTGGGCTACTTAAGTGAAATAATCGGAAAAGGTGGGCATATTCACTAAAGTAGAGTATTTTGACCGCGCTTTTGTTTTACACCAGTCGTGACACGTAGGTGAAAACGTCATGGGAGTATATTTGGTACATGATTTTGGTGGCACATGTCGAAGCATAAAATCGACTTGAACTATAACACACATGTAAAAAGGGACAATAAAAGATCAGAACTGAATTGGGCTTACATTAGCCTATACTGACTCACCTCCCATCCCTAGTAACAATGTTCCTTGTTTCTTACATTTGCAAATCCAACCAACATTCTAACAACTTATGAACAAGATTCATTACTACAGCCTCAATATACCAAGGGAACTGTTCATGATAATTTGGCATCTCCTTCTCAGACCACCTCAAAGCAAACGCTGAAAACCCTGAATAAACAAATTATGTGCAAAATTATGTGTAAAAGCCACTATGAGTGGTTCTACTTGTATGTACGAAAGGAGCATGCTGAAGATCATCATCCATACTTGCGTTTGTCTTTGCCCCCTCTGCTGGGAGTGTCCTCTATTCCTCCGCAGGACTCCTGCTCCTTGTCCTCTTGTCCACACTCCCACTGAACCTGCTCTGAAAATGAATAGCTGTCTACTGAAGCACCCAGGCCTGCCTGAAAACACATAGTACAAAGAACATGCTATTTTAAAGGAATAAATAATGCACTATAGGCAGACAACTATTATGACTTATGATACATGGTGTATATCTTAAGCAATCGTAAGGTCAAATGTTAAGGTTTAACAGGACATATTAGTAACACTCAGATAACTGCAACATCTGAAAAATCAGCTACCTGTCGTGAAGGACTTCCGCTACTGTCACCATTATAAAGATGTGTTAAATGGCCTGGGGCAAGTATTGCTTGTTGTACTGAGTTGATGGGTGCAGTGTGGGGTCTTTGTTTCAGATGCAGCAGCCCCATCCCACCAGGCTGAGCCAGTAGACTGTGTAACTCTGTTATAAGATCCTGCTGCTCCTGGAGCTTGTCACTCTGAAAGGGAAACCAAAGCTAAGATGCAAAATTCTACTACACTTCCATTAACATATGATGACAATTTACATTTTTTAAAGGTATAATATAGTCTCACATAGCTGCATCAGTGTTCTCTTACCTGCTGTTTGTACTGTTCCATTGCATCTTCCAGGGCAGCAAGGAAATCTGTGTTTTCCTGCTCTAGCTGTTGGATTTGGGCTTGCAGCTGGGAAATATAGTCTTCCTTCTCCCTGTTCCACTCTTCTTTCATATAATTTTGTTCCTGAAACACCAGAGCAATTGCAAATGAAAGTGTAACGTATAAGGGGACTTAGAAATGTGCCAGTTATTTGTGAATGAGCTATTTTTTTTATGTCAGGGTCATCCCAATCTTTGGGGAACAGCTTACTTTGCAGGTCTGCATATTTCGTACTTATTTTCCTTTCACATTTTATTTAAAGGAATATTTAACAAATTTATTCAATAATGCTTACAAAAATGAGGGCTGGTTGGGTTCACACTTCAAGTAGTCCCAACTAAAATTCATGATTAACAAAATTAGCATTTCATAGTAAAGTACTCCTATATTTTTTGTATACTACCACATATGAAAAGAACTGTTTTCATTTGTACATATATGTAAATGTACTAGTAAAGGATCTGTTAGACGGCCTACCTGGCCCTTTAGAAGTGCGCGTCCCTTTTTGAGCGTGGCAGTATCCTCCGTAGAGCTGCTCTCAATGCCGCTGTCCAGCCCCGAGGCTGTGGTCAGGCCGCTGCGCTCCTCCTCCACGGCACAAAGCCACTCCTTTACCCTCAGCAGCTGGCCAGAGTTCAGCGTTCCTTCCCCTTGTAGCTCCATCAGCAGCCTGTAGGCTGTGTCTGTGCAAGTCCTGTAGTGGGCGCTTTCTGCCTGCAGCTTGCTTACATCTGGCTCAAGGGGCCGTGTACGGCGCTCGGTGTCTGAACGTGCGAGGATTCGTGTTTCTGAGCGCTGCCGGTTCTCCAGAGCCCGCTTCAGAGCTTTGATCTGGAGCTCCAGGCCTTCAACCCGATCTGGCTCTCCACGACAGTTCACCATCGCTCGGTTCTGGATGTTGCGAGCTCGTTTAGCATAATTGAGAGTGTTGAGGCTTTCGTCAAAGTCTGAGGATGAGGGGCTGATGCAGGCAATCATGAGGGTTTTGGCATTGCCTCCAAGAGAGTCTTTTAAGATTCTGTGAAAACGAGAGAAAGTGCGCAATAACTGCAATTTATTCTTTCTTCAAGGAACAGATAACGAAGAAAGCTAACAGTGCTAATAAAGCATGCAAATTAGATCATGTTAACTGATATTCATTAGCTTTCATTCACTGTTCTGGGTGGAGCTTTATGTTATGGACCTCAATAACTTATCTAAATCTAACAGAATTCCACAGAATTCCACTTTTTCCTAGAAATCTCTTTTTATTATTTGTGCATGTAAAACAAATAAAATAATAAATAAAGCTTCATACCTTGTGATTTTGGAGTCCCTATAAGGAATATGAGTGCCTTTTCTCTTGGGGTCTCCTAGCGCCCCGATCACATTTCCTAGTGCAAGAAGTCCACTGTTTATCTGAATGCTCTCTTTGAGCCGCTCCCCAGTGTTACCAGTTTTGAGGATGCGCTCGGATCCGGCGAGGTCCACAAAGTGGAACTTGGAGGAAAGGATTTGCAGGCTTCCACTGGTGGCTCGCGAGCCGCCGCGCCGCTGCTCCATGAGCACAGTGAAGATGGTGTGAGAGCGGCTGGAGTGAGGGTTCATCTGGGTTGCTCCTGTGTGCCGGGCCGTGTTCCCAGATTCCAAAAGGCTCAAGACCTCATCGAGCCCTTCCACTTCACACTCCTTCACTCCACACAGGACTATGGGAAAGCATGGGGAAAAACGCTGTCTTGTGAGTATCACTCAGTGCCATTCCTTTGGACTGAATCATAGCTAGCGCTGACTGATTTTAACAAACTATCTAATTGTGATTTTTCTGAACAACATTGCGATTTAAATGCAATTTGTTTCTATAAATTAAGCTCTGGGCCATTTATTTGCCAAGATGAGCAGCACATCCATTTTTCTGGACGCTGAATGTAGCGAGCCAGTCTGCCAGTTAACAGACTGCAACTGGCATGTCATGATCATAACATTTTGATTACTGATTGCCATGCAATGTCTATTTTGTTTGTTGTATGCAATCGTTAAAGTACGAGCCTAAAGCGGCCAAGCTAGATGATTAGCTATCTTGCTTCCTAGCAGTCAATACTTATAAGTTCCCAAGTGAAGACGGAAACAGCTGGAGCGTAAATAAACAATTATTACTTGCTTCTGCCCTCTAAAGGTGTTTACAGAATCGAGTATTAAGTCAGAACTCTTGTTTTTGTAAGACCCAAGACATGTCTCAATGAATGTTTCCTGCTTTCTTTTATTTACATTAATTTGCCTCAACCCAACTGATGAAAAAACACCCAATTCACATTCAGTTTACTGCGACATAAAAGTAAAACTGTGCAAGCTATTAACTGTGGAAAATAACTGCGTTCATCTTAAATAACTGCAACCCATTTGAATAACTGTGATCAGGTGATCATGTGATAACTGTGACCGGCCTACAACTGGCTGTATTGACTAACAGAGGCAGGGCTGGGAGGTGATACAGGCTAATATCATTACCATGACATATAATTGCTAGTTAAGGGACTTAAAACACTAAAGGAAAGTAGGAAAAGGAAAGCAGGGAGGCCTGGAGAAAACAAATCCTGCATTTTCTTTACTACAATAAAAAACACCGACTGCAAGAAAGCACATCAAGTATATTTTTTCCCACATTCAACTCCATGTTCACTGTTTTTACGAACAGAAAAGGGTGAAAGGTCATGTTATATATAACATCTATACCGCCCAGAACGCTGAATACAAATTGCAAGCTGGATTAAAGTATTACTGTATGTACTTAGCAAAGCACTATGACTTTAAAGGATTATTCATTCACAGAGCTCTCAGCACATTTCTGAAATGATTTCAGGTGGAAGCAGCTGCATGTTCTTACTGTCAGCTATGTCACACTGAAACAGTTTAAATGTGTTTTGGGCGAGTCCTTGTACCAATAATTTTAAATCATATACCGGATTCATGATGTCTGATACAGAGTTCGAGAAGCAGTCTTAATAGGTATTTGTATGGGATGGATTTCTGCAGAAAATGCTGGATTGTAAATTGGGGAAAAAATCTAACCTGAAATAGCACTAGGGCTGTAATGATATGCAAATTCCACAATACAACATGCACATATATTTGTTATATGTTTCTGCATCACGATACATTCCCAATACAGAATTAGAAAAGAAATGCTAACATAATTCTTGCATTAATTTGTTTATTTATTCTTAATTCCCCAATTTTTTTTTGGAATTCCAACTGTTGTCCCAAAAAACAAAAGTGCTTGTTGAAGGGATAACTGGCTAAATTCATTTTCTGAAAACAACGTAAAACAAATAAAAAAAAAAAATAATATAAACAAAAGTGCAAGACCTGTTTCACATCGCACACGTGTTTGGCAACATTGAGTGTAATTATGGCTGATGATAATAAAAGTAAACAAAAAAAAATGTGTGGATTATAAGGCTACATCTCAAATGAATGAAATGAACTGAGCATTACAAGTTAGTTTACAGTCAGATCTTGTGTTTGTGCATGTCTGTCATGGCTGATAACTGGGCTGCTTCTGTTTGCTCGGTAATATCAGCTTTGATCACATGAGGTTACCAACTGCACAAACTGATTGACTTTTCTTTCCTTTATCATTTGAGGCAAAATAATTTAAACAGTTATGCAAAATTCTTGCAAAATCAAACTGCAACGAGGAAACTGTCAAACACTAAAAAGTCACTAAGCAAAGATGAAGTCAGCTTCTTGTTCGAATTTTCCCATTCAACCTTAAATGGTGCCTGAGGCGCCAGAATATAACTGCAGCACCATTTAAAGAGAAACAGGAAAATTCAAACGAGAAACTGACTTCATCTGCACGACTTCAAACAAGAAGCTGGAGAATGAGAAACTGACTTCAGCTTCACAAAAAGTCGAATGTTGAGAGATGTTTTAAACAAAATTATTCTACTTTTGAGGAAAAGTTTCCTGGTGGAGATGCGAAAAAAGCAGCTATAACTGAGCTAAAGCTTAAAGCAGAGCAAAGTAAGTCTGTGTTTTCATTTATATGATATTCTCTTATCTATACTAGTATATTAGAACATACTGAGACATATTTACAGTCGAGCTGTTTAAATGGGCATAAAATGTTGTGGCTCCCAAGGTTGTTTGATTTTTGTTGAAAGGACAAAACGGCTCTTCTTAACATTTGGGTTGCCGACCTCTGCTCTAGTGTGACCACTGAGTTCACAAACCAATACAATACATATTCACAAAAGATACTCCTGTATCTTCACGAACAATTGGCCTTAATTAGTAAAAGTTTACACACTCTGTGCACTTCCAGAACTAGGAAGCATTCAGAGAAAATCACTGCTGATGATCACATCCAGGTCACATCCAGTTTCAGCTCCTCCCCTCAGGCAAGCACTTCCCCCCAAATGAGGGTTAAAACAACCAAACTCTAGAAAAGCTCTTCATGCTATTACACTCATGATGAATTTTTGCAAATAAGCATGATGAGTTAATAAATGCACATTTTGTACTTTTATTTTATTGTATTCTTTTTAATCTTATTCAGTACTGCTGTCATCTATTTGGCTGCTGTATTTTGCATTTTACATACGTGTTTTATTCTAAAATGTGTATTTACATGAATGTCTACAGGTATAGATGTTTGCATGTGTGTGTGACAGTGCGCATGTGGGGTAGAACTCGGGTATTGATGTTTATGTTACTGCATAAGTGTGACACTTCTATTGCCAAATACTGTGTAACTGTGAGCTACTGTGTAACCAAAAATAAATTACTTGTATGTTTGAAATTACTTGGCCAATAATTCTGATTCTGGTTCTAAAAAAAGCACAGATGCTTGGTTAGTGTCTAATGGCTAATTTGAGATATATTTATTGGATATTTGTCAGGAAATGCTAGCTGCCTGCATCATCTTCAATGACATGGATGCACTGCACTCGAAAGCCCATAAATGCATCTATAAACAAGTTCCACTTATTGCATGAGCTTTAAAGTCCTTCATATGTCAAAACATTGGGGCAGTGTGTCCTTATGTTGTGATTAAACATGATGAGGGTGCTTATGTTTTTTTGTGTCTCATATTTACAGCATGTGGACTGAAAGTGAAGGTACTGGTGCTTATAAATGTAAAGAAATGCTGCCTATTTTATATATACTAATAATTTTATATTATACTGAAGGAAGTGAAATTAATATTTCAGTGACGAAACTTGTTAAGCAAGCTAATCACAATAACTGATGAATTTGTCTTATCAGTGCTGTTTAGGTTTTTACGCAATCTGACATCTTGCTTATATTTTTTATTGAGTATTTTACACACTCTAATATTAATAACTGTGCATGAATATCTATTTTGCAATCAAACAGAATGCCCTTTGGCTTAACTGCTTCCACAGGGAACACTGAAGTTATCCCAACATGACAAAAACTCAAGCTCCTCACCTATGTTGCCTTTGTCGTCTTCCCGGATATGAATGTCCTTGCTTGCCGTCTCAACCTCCAAAAGGTCTCTGAAGATCTCTTTGTAAACCTCAAGGTAGGACACTCTGACGGAGAAGTCAGTGAGGTCATTCTCGTCCAGTAGCTTGAAGATCTCAGCCACAGCTCTGGGAATGATCCCTTGTTCATCATCTCTGAAGGAGGCTGCAGCCAAAAAGCAGCAGTGGGTTAGTAATAGCTCTCCACAGCCAAATGCCAAAAAAGCACGATCTCAGATGGCAAGAGGGGCTGTGCTTTCGAGCAGTGACAGCTGCACCGGGGGAAGTGTTGTTGGCATCTCAAATGTGTGTGAACTCATAGGAAGATTTTAACAAGATGCAGGCAAAGCCTCTTCTAACCCAGAAAAATCACTGGCCTTGATACAGCTCAGAAAATCTGTAGCTGTCATGAGAAACTTTGATAAGGTAAGACTGGCAACAATAAACTAAAACACCCTCAAGCACGTCACGCTCCATTTACACAAGGCTGTGATTACTTTCAAGCAGGATTGAACAAGATGTAATTCAGACATGACTTACTTTATATTTGCTTGTGAAGCAGTTAAAATAGGCCTGTTCAGGACACAAATGTATATTTTATAGCAATCATCTGCTCTACGCAACACATTGTGGTCTTTTGTGACATCTGTCATAAAAAGAGGCCATGCAATGCTCCAATGCAGTGAATTTCCTGATTGAAATGTGCACTTTTCCACATAATTTTGTCTTTCAGTTTACTTATTCTTAGCAATAACTGATAATTGAATATATTTTATTCATGTGGAAATGATGCACACATTTCAACCACATAAATTCAAACTTACTTCTTTCACAGCCCCACTTTGAAGAATTATAGTATCAGATAAAAAAAAAAATCCTCACAAATGTTAGCCTCCCCAATCGTGTAGGTTTTGCCGGAGCCCGTCTGACCATACGCAAACACAGTGGCATTAAAACCCTGGAAGAAGGCCTCGATAAGGGGCTGGACACATCCTGTGTAAACCTCTTCCTGAGCAGAGCTCTCTTCGAAGACAAAGTCAAAGTAGAAGTGGCGATCGTGGCCAAGAGTAACCCTCCTGTCCTCAGGGTGGGTAGTGATGCAGCTCTCGTGGTTGTGCAGGACCTCTTTAGGGAGCAGTGGACGCACTCGCACTGCCACCTGCACCGCAGTGTCCTCTGCTTTACCCTGGCTGGCCACTTTTGGAGACATGACAAAGCCGACTAAAAGTCCACAATACCTCTGAAGAGCCGTGGCATGGCTGTGGTCATTTCAAGATGACTATCCAAAAGAAAAAAGAAAGAAAGAAAGAACAAAAGAAAAAAAGAAATTTAGTTACAAAAAATGTTTACACAAGAGACAACTTGAAACTTAGCTCATACAAAACCACACTAACAGATATCTTTATGTCTAGATAAGACTTCAGTAGTCCAGCAGTATAAAATACAACAAAAGACAGTAGTTAGTATAAGCCAAAAATGTTCTAACTACAGATAATCTATATAAATATATACTTTTAAAGTGTAATTGTATATATTTATATATTTATATATATATATGTATGTGTGTGTGTGTGTGTGTGTGTGTGTGTGTGTATACAGGGAGCAAAATGTCTAGAAAGACATGATATGAAAAGCACGCTACATTATACAACAGTAATAGTATTGTATAGTAAAGTATTATACAATGCATGCAAGTTTTACATACCGTTTATACGCATTCTGTTATTCTGTGCTTACTAATGCAGACTACTGTATTAAACGTTGATTTATAGCCTGTAAACTGGAGCTTTGGGATAACGTAATTTCCAAGGTGGCTAACTAACTAGTTACTTCGGCTAATTTAGCTTTTTGTACTTTTAAGTTTACGAAGCTGAAGTCAGCTTGTTGTTCCAATTTTCCCGTTCCGCCTTAAATGGTGCAGCGGTTGCATTCTGCCGCCTCATGCTCCAGAATTTAACTGTTGCACCATTTAAGGTGGAACGGGAAACTTGGAACAACAAGCTGACGAATAGGAAGCCAACTCTAGTCTCGTTGTAAGTTATACGCTTGCGTGAGGGAATTCTTTCGCTGTTTAATAAGTTTTGTCTACTTTGATGTAAAAATAAAACTTTGTTATCTCTAATGCTACGTCGATCAACATTAGCTCGCGAAAACCCGCTAGCAAGCTGGAGAAGAAAACAAAAAGATCTTTGTTTTAGCGTTTAATTTAACCTCATGAAATGCTCCACTTTTTACACCGAATCTCCCTAAATGAATAAATGGTTTAAAGGGTGCCACCCCAAATCGTAAACCCTCTCATTCTTTCTTTTTGATTTAATGTTCATAAACTTCCCAACTTACTGTTGTTCCAGTCTCCATCTTCTATTTCACGCCCGTATTCCGACAGCTCCCGCCTTCTCTCGCTGGTGTTGGCAGACTACTTGCGAGTGTGCTCTACTAACCAATCACAGCGCGGGAGGAGAGCCGCTAATAGCCAATCGCAGTTCAAAGGGGGCGGGACTTTCCCCAAATACGGGTGGAAAAAAAACAACGGACGCGATTCCTGAGATTTTCGCCTAGCCGAAGTGACGTCATGTGGTCGGCTTCCCAAACGCCTGTGTTAAATACAGCTACATGCTTTTGTGTGGTTTAAAGTTGAGGCTCAGAAATGCTCGCTGTTTTGTGAAGCAAAAGATTTCAAAACAGCTAAAAGCGACGACTTTACCGTGGGACAACGCCTTTTTGGTCTACGTGATGATATTGGACGGTCATTTAGATAACATCCATGCTGAAAAAAGACCATTAGAACCATTAGGATTGAAACCTTATGGTTTTGCTTTCTAGTGGAAATTGGCTTAACGTTAATGGCTACCATTAGAGACTACTAGTTTCTTGTAGGACATCTTTAGATCCCATTAGGAAACCATGAAATGTATCTTGAATCAGACCCTGAGCATCTGCTAAACCATTAGAAACCTTTACATTGTGATATCAGCCCATCAGGAAAACACAAAATACCATTAGTGACTACTGGACACCACCAGGAACCAACAGAAACTTTTAATGGTTTCTATGATTTATTTTTTTTCAGCAGGGATAACAAAACCTAAATCCTAGCACAAACCAGGGCTGTTGGCTTCTACACACAGCTAGGGCTCTATATTTTCAATTTGGTGCCTTTCTGTCTTAAAGTTGTTTTCTTATTTCTACAGAATTTAATAGTTTAATGGTGACTGGCAATGCTCCTTTTTAAAGAAACCATACAGAGTCAGAATTGTTCACAGTGATGGTGATAGGAACCAGACATCTGAAGAGTTTAATGGGTCTAAAAGCTCCCTCACAGAAAGTTATCACATGAAATGGCTGTGAATACACTGTCTGATGCCAGAGACATTGTCTTACATTAGGTTCGAGGTAAGCTTTAGGCTTAAAATATATTTTTTTTAATCCATTCATGGTGGAGAGGTACATTTAAACATTTATTTCCCCCAAATTTAGCACTGTTTTACCATAATCACTGTCACATATAAAACTCAGAAGACACATGTAGATTCACTAGTCAATTTGGATACTAATAAACTGGCTATATTTGCATTGTAGACATTGTGACTCCTGGTTCCTATCACTACCACTGTAAAGAAATGTTTGTCAATAAGCTTCTCTACAATGAACAACTTTACATCAAACCACTCTGGATGACTTTGTTTACATCTCAACCACTGAATCATACAGAACTTTTGAAAAATCAGTGGTATTCTCCTTTAACCATCATGAATGTAACCATGAAGCAGCTTATCTTGCTCTAAGGCATGACTTACTATGCATGACCTTACCTGCAGCTTTGCCTCTGGTAGACTGAGCCATTCCTAGTTGGCAGCTTTAGTTATTCACCAGTCTGTGTTTAAAGCTGAATTGGAGAATTGGGGGATAGGAGCTGCACCCCTGGAGCAATGTGGAGTTAAATGCCTTGAGGGTATGAGGGCAGGCCTTCATATTCAGATCACTGGTTTTCTATCAGTCAGGTGCGATGATCCTTAAAAACGATAAAAACTACCTCAGCAGCCAAGAAGAGCAGGGGCAACATTAATAAAAAAGACGAATGATAAAAAAAAGAATGATGAAAACGAGTCTGCTAATTTGCATCGGTTAGATATGAAAGCATTTGCATTTTTTATCATCAGCAAAGAACTTTGTACATCCAGAGTTTCTGCGTGTTATACACTTACCTTGTACCACTTGATCAGGTATGTGTTCAAATACAGACTGTAATTAAGGTAATAAATGTAACCATTTCAATACAGGAAACAGCGTAAATCACAAAACGTGTTTTTCAAAATTCCTGCTTATAATTGTTGAGATGTAAAGTCATTCAGAGTGGTATGATGTGAAATGGTTCATTTATAGAGAAACTTAACAACTCTATAGCCATTTTATTTACTATCAGAAACCACCAGTGAAACTACATGTCATCTGAGTTTGTATGTGTAATGCTGATGATATTTTAGGCCAAAACCTTATCTAAAACTAATGTAAAATTATTTTTCAGGCATCAGGCAGAGCTTTTAGAGGCATTAAACCGTCCAGACGTCCGATTCCCATCACCACCTCTGTGAATTCTAATTCTATACGTTTCTTTTGAACAGTGCGTTTCACATTAAACCACACTGAATGACTGTTTTTACATCTTTGCTGTTTAAATGTGCTTAAGTTTTGAAAAATGACCCATAATTCCCATTTAGTTCTTTACAGAATGTATTTTAACTGTGTTTTTGTAACATATTGATGTTGAAATTTCAATTTTGGTGGGTAAAAATGGAGACATCCTATATAAAGTTTTAAATGAGGCAGTGTAGGTTTTTGTTTGTTTATAGTTTGATTGCACTATTTGATGGGATCAGAATTTTGCACTAGTTTACATGCAACTTAAAATTATATTTTCCAGGTAAAATCAGTCAAGACATTTTTAACAAATGACATTTTAAAAATTGGATCGAATCTTAACCTCAGAACTGAAAATCACCTTGAACTTGAAAATGTGTATCATTACACCTCTAGTAGCCTATCTTTTGCTGCACAGTTCATCAGCCCCCTTTTATCCCATCCATGAAGGGAAAAGGACCACCAGAGGACCACCACTGACCAGATATTATGTGGGTGGTACACCATTCTCAGCTCAGCAGTAAGACAGTGTACTGTTGACCAGAAGTGACACACATTACCATCTCGGCATCACTGCTGTGCTGAGAATGGTCCACCACCCACATAATATCTGATCAGTGGTGGTCCTCTGGTGGTCCCTTTCCAATGACGAATGTGGCAGAAAGGGTGATAAACTGTGCAGTGCTACTGTCAGTAACTGTAAACCTACAAAGGGCACCTATATGGCAATTTAGTTTATAATTCACCAAGGCTACAACACACAAGTTAAAGAGATGCTTCTCAGTGGTTTAGTACATCAGTCAGTGTTTTTATTAACTCACTATTGTTTACACAATACTGTGCAAAACTCAGACTACCCTTTCCACAACCAGCTTCAACTTTTCTTCTTTTTGTCTATTTCCTTTTCTCAGTAAGGTCGTTTGACAGCTACACATCCTTTCAGACCCATAGTGCTGAGGCTTCTCACAGTGGAAGGATAGACAGAAACACCTGTGGATGTTTTCAGATCTGAAGCAGCTTGATTTTCTCCTCTCTCTCAAAGATGAAAGCTCTAAGGGCTGTTTATCTGATGGGGACAGTGTTGGTGTGTACCAGGTCTTCCAGTTGATTATTAGGAGTCCCATTTTCTCTGTAGCTTTAAAAAAATTGTAAAGTCCAGTTTGGAAACTCCTGATTTTTCACACATTTTTGTCCTCATAAATCTCTCTTGGAAAATATAATTAACTAATCTGATGGGGACAGTTTTGGTGGTCTACCAGATCCTGCATGGTTGTTAGGAGTCCCATTTTCTTTGTATCTTGTAAACATTTTTGTACTCTAGTTTTGGAAACTGGGGACTGGTGGCTTATATTATGACAAATAAAAAAATGTACATATTGTGTGTGTTTTGACTGGGAAATAAATAAATGAAAGGTGGTCTCTGACATTTGCACAGTACTGTACACTTTAATGTGTTATTTTTTGTTTCTCGGGTTTCTTACTTTGAGTTCATCTCTTGAAACCCATCACATCTAATGTCATTTATGCTGTAGCCTACTCACAACATCAAGTGCAAATGGTAAGGATTCTCAAGTATTCCCAAGGCCACACTCTTTTCTCTTTGTACACCACACCACTTGTAGTGGTAGCCATGGCTACATGCCACATGAATATGAGTTATATCCCCTCTCGTCCTTTCCTCACCATCATAGCCACTAAATTGCCGTAAGAAAATGAATTGCTTTTATAACAAAACCATGCCATTTAATTTCGGCGGCCAATCTTGGGGCTGATGGGTGCAGACTGATATTGCATCTATCCATCCTGTCCTGCATTTCACAGCCATAAGAAGACATTTATTTCCCCTTATTTAAATACACAGCAAACATTTAGTGTGAATTGTGATAAAGGCTGCTAAAAGAATATGTGATTCATTCAGATGTGTGTGCAATTGTTGCTTATTTATTTGACCAAGAATGAAACAAAAACTTGAATGTACTGCTTTTATTTCAGTTTGATTAAAACACCATGACAGAATTCAAAATAAGAAGCAATGATAATTAAAATATATTTATGACAACAGCAGAAATGAACTGGTTATTGTGTCTCTTACCAGCATGACACAATAAATATCTGACTCCATCAGTGAGCTATTGATCTTTAACTGCTTCTCAATCAAATATCAAGAATCAATACATACGTATATTGATATTATGCATATCAACACTACTTAGAAAGAAACGATTGCTGGTGCGTATGTCCTGGTCACTGAGGTAGACTATGACTTGTTGTCACAGTTGATGTATATTCAACAACAAAATCACTAGTCTTCCACAGCGGCCAGAACTAAAGCAGAATCTACAATGTGGGTCTTTCTATCGTTGCGTCCCACAACTTTAAAGCCATGAAAATGAGCTCAAAAAATAAATCACAGAAAGATTCTGATGTCTGTGTATTCTTTGTTCTATCCCAAAATGACCCACCAAAAACTATGACAGATCTTCTTTTTGAATTTCTATTTTAGTGATTTTTAGTGCTGTGCATGAAAAAACAGCAGATCATAGCAGTGACTTCACAGACCCTAAAGTATCATTTTTATGTGATCATTTTCATTTTTATGTCGAAATTTTCACACAATGTAAAGGGCAGCTGGTGTTTACAAATTAGGTAAAAAGGATAATAAAAAAACAAAAATGGGGATACAAGGTTTTGTTTTGACAGTGACAAAATATACTATAATATAAACATAAATGATAAATGTGTATATTGTCGCTGTCCAAAAAAACAAGTATCTCTAAATAATTTGAACTCAGCCGCTGTCTCAGCCGCTGTCCTTTTATGTGAAAATTTCATGATGATTGGACCAATAGAAATGCTCCAGAATTCCTTCTAATAAAATCTCTTTACATTGACTTACATTGAAAGTAAAGAGTGTTTTTGCCCTCTCCTGTAAAGTTGTAGTTTTGGACATACATGTATGAACATAACACTTTACACTATAGAGAGCACTTACACCTCTTTACACCTACATATGGCACTGTTCTACAAATTGTAGTGCACAATTTCTGTTTGTTTGTTTAACATATTGGAAAAAACTTTTGCAAAGGTCAACTTTTTTGTTTTAAACTTGTTTCCAATATTTTAAGTTCAGCAAATAAACTGTGCATTACAATGCGCAGAAGTGTGTTCTCTGTAGAGAATGTGCTAATCTATTTTCACTCAGAAAATCAAAAAAAATTCTAAAGCTGTGTGCACCAAACTTTTGCATACAATTGTAGATCACAGATTTTGTGGTTAATTTAATGTAGTATGTTCTATTAAGAAGCCTAAAAACCCAAACAAAAAATAAGGATATTCTGGAGAAACATCCATATGGTCAGCAGGGTGGCACTTAATAATAATAATAATAAAATGACTGTATTAATTTGATAATGAGTCTTATCCCATGATTGCTGTTACAGAAACAATGAAATAATGTCATCAAAAAAAAAAAATGAAAAGAATCAGCTAAATTACTGACAGATTCATGTGTTGCAAAAAGATAATTTCATTTGTGTTATTCATGAAACATTGAGTGATGTTCAAATTGAAAAAAAATAATAACATGAATGCAAATTTTATAATTTTCTACACACAATATCACTTTGAAACTAAAGTGGCGGTGGACCATATTTTAAACAAGCTTGGATTTTAATAATTTTGTCAGTGGTGTTTCAGTCTTTACTGATTGTGTTCAATATAACAGTCTACATTTTACTCTAAATTACACATCAACATTCATACCCTGTTTGACTCATATATGTTTATGTTATGTTACATTATGTACTTTATTGGTCCTACAAGGAAAATTCGTCATTTTGCTGCCTAACTACGCCCAATCTGGGAGCAGCACAGCATCACCAGCAGAGCAGTTGTTACATTGTACATTGTTACTGCATATAGAAATAACTTAACACATATCAAGAATATTGTGTAAACATATGTTGGTCTGAAGGTGGCGATCCAGCTGTGTCAATTTTGGAATGTTAGAATCTATTAAAATCGTTTACAATAATATTCAGTAAAGTATGCCCTCATTTTTTAGCCAAAATAAAATTCAGGCTATTTTCAAAAATAAAAGTCTAAAAAATGAAACAAAAAGAATTCATGTGTTCCTTACTGTCTACACTCCACTAATATGTGAATAATTATTTTATTTAAAATAAATTCTGAATTGTACAAAATAATTGAATTGAGTCAGTGAAATTTGAGGTTTGATGTTTATGAAGTGAGAAATCAAATCAAGAGTGCTGACTGACAGGTTAATACTGGACCTGAAAGCAAGAGAATCTAAAAGAATATGAATATACATATACTAATAAACAGTTCCCATTATTTCCCCAGCAAAATGAAATTCACATTGTAAAATGAATACATTGTTTGTGTCCCTTTATGCAAATGGACATCCTAATATTAGACCCAAATTTATCTTTAGTCCTGCATCACTCTTGAAATGTTTCAACCTAGAGGTAAAAGACCTTTACTGAATGGCCTCAAAGATCCCGCTGTAATATAAGATGACTTACACAGGCCTGGAAAAATGTCTCGAGTTAATAATGTCACGGCACTGGATCCACATGCCCTTTCCACAAACCATACACTCCGCTCCGTATTCCCTTTTATGTTCAAGGGCCATCTCCGGAGTCCTCGTTTTTACTGGCCACTCCAGGGCTGTGCCCACTGACGGTCAGGCTCTCGCTTTGCTAAAGGCAATCAGCGCAGAAGTGCTGCTCTTATGAAATAGATTTATTGGTTTGCGCCGAGCATTTATAATTCCAGCAAGCGTGTAATTATGTCTGTGGCTCAGCGAACAACAACACCGGAGCACAGAATAATTGTGATCAAATTCAGCAGCATGGATGTTTCCCTCTGCTTACCTTACTCCACCCTGCTATGCGTCCTTCCATCTGTTCATCCATTTGTTTATTCATGCGCGCATCACATGCTTCCTTTCATCTGCTTCAATGTCATTTACCTGTCATGCATAAAACTCCACAGACAAAAACAGACAAGTTTAGGTGAAAACAATAGTCACAACACTCAACAACAGGGCTGTCACAGTTGATTAGATTATCAGTTGAGTAATTAACTGATTATACTTACGATTAAACTGAATAATCAGAGTTTTTAAAAAAGGCCAAATAATAACAACAATGGGGCTTACTAAACAATAGCAAACAGTACAGCCTTTAAAAGATTCTAGAATACTTTACTGGAAAGTACGACTTTAAAAAAAAGCTTTAAATACATATATTTTAATGCACTTTAAAGGGCATGTCCATCAGAATTTAAAATAGGCATTAGCAATCACTGCAGATTCAACCAGAACCTAAATTTTAGTTCTTTTTTGTGCCAAATAATCGACTTTAATTGACTAAATGACTGATTATTTTGACAATTGCTTCTAGAAAATAAAATATAAAAACGCTTACAGGCAAAAAAATGCATGTAAACAGGTGTATCCATCAGAAAGAAAAAATATGCATTATGAATCACTGCAGATTCAACGAGACAGTAAATTTTAATCAGTTTTTAAAAATCAAATTGAGTTTAATCGAATAATCGTGAAAGCCCTATTCAACAGAATGAGAAAATGACAAAGTGCTATTGAGAATCAGAGAGGCTGTGCCTTTAATGACGTTTGTCAAAGTAAGGCAGCTTCAAATTTCCCCTCGGCAATAAGTCTATTCAAATCATGGTATATGCATGTACGAACTCAAACATTTGCCAAAGAACTCTTGAGGGTTTCCAATCAA
>NW_023494799.1:26142499-26362499 GCF_904425465.1 Colossoma macropomum
CGGTCACAATTCTCTGTTTATTGCCATTTGCAGAGGTTTGGGGGTCGTATAGCAAAGCTGTCTCCCTGTATGTCACGAGACCCCAGTTTTCCATGGCTCCAGCATTGAAGTCAGGCAGTGCAATCTGGTCTACAAAAGAAGGTACAGAAAGGTTTGCTTCATTAAAGTACCGGCATCACTTCAAAAACTGAAATGAGAAAAAAAAATCTTGTGTTTTGTCTGAGGGTTTAACGTGCCTGACTTGGAGAGTGGATAGGCAGTGTTGTAATACTTTTCAAAGAACTCCAGGATCGGCTGGGTGATGCTGAGGGCATAGTCACCTTGCCCTCCTTTAATGGCTTTTTGTCGTGCCCATATACGAACCTTCCAGAAAAAAAAATCATTTAAGGGACAGTTAAGCCCAAAAATCACATACATACAATTTTCCAGTCACCCCAAAAGTAGTCAGTCAGGTGTTTTAGTTGTGCACCAAAGCAACAAGGCTAATATAGCTACAGGAATTTCACTGATTTAAAACATTAAGATGTAAACAAAGTCTGTGGAGTGAATGTGAAATGCACTGTTTTAGAGAAACCTAGAATTGCTCACAGTGGTGGTGATAAGAAAAGGTGACAAATACATTTCCTGATGCCTGAGGCATTGTTTTACAAACTATTGTACCATTATCAGCATTACATATTAGAACTCAGAAGACATGTGTAGGTTCACTGTTTATTCTGAATAGGAAATAAAATTGCTATATTTGTGTTGTGGACACTGTGAACCCTGGTTCCTATCACCACCATTGTAGAAAAAAAGTCTATGTTTCTCAACAATGAACCATTTTCCATTCAACCATTCTATACATGACTGTTGAAATTCGCCTTTTATGGACGTTTACGCCACACCAATTAGCATCTTACAAACTGCATACTTAAACCATCACACATTTGCCTTAAACCAAGTTGTTATTTCAAATAGACTTGCTTATATGGTTTCTATCACTCTATATTATACCATCATCTGTTTTTATAGACTTTTCTTGTGTCATGTGTAAATTATTAGAGATCGCAGTCATACAGTGTCGGAAACCACAAAAGCAAGTCTGTAAGAGACTACTTAACAACCTGAGGGTGGCATAATTTAACATGTAGTCAGCACAATGCTAATTATTTTAGTGTAAATTTCCCTATAGTCCCTATTGGTAAGGCTGTCCACTTGGCCACCATCTTGACAATGCAACTGGGCGGTTATTTCCAGTCATACAAGGTAAGACTGCTTTCTCTTTGAATAAGATCTTAAAAACTTGTCTAATATCTGGTTTCTGTTACTTCTTAGCTACTTTAGCCTCATAGCTCCAATAAAGACTGAAGAAGCTACATCAGGCTCATAGCTAAACTAAAGGAAATGTATGTTGGCTGATTGTGTAAGATTGCTTTTTTTGGTTGAATTGTCCCTGTTATGGCTGTGTTGGATTAATTAGCACTAAATCAATCCCCCACTGACCTTGTATGCTTGCACCATTCATATATTAACAATAAAAAAATACCATGAGATCCTTGTTGTCTTTTTGTTTGGTGATGTAAGTGAAGTCACAGACAATGAATGCAACAAGATACGTAGACATCTTCTTTGTGGGTTCAAATCTAGTCCTAATAACCTTGATTCCATCAATTTGAAGGTTTTCTGTACCTGAAGGGACAAAATTTAGATATATAGAAACCCAGGCTTTATCAGTGACCAAATGTAAGCCGCTTATGTAGGTCGTAGTTGATGTAATAACAACATTTCTCTCACCTATCTCTCTACTGTTAGAGAGGGCAATAGTTCCTGGCTCATGAATGAGAGTGATGTGAAATATGGCCTTCATAGCTGGTTCGTCAAAGCATGGAAATGCTTTTCTGGCATAAGTGGCTTGCATTTGAGTGATGGCAACAACCCTGAAAAAAAACACAGATCAAATGTGAGCGTGTTGTGGAATGAGCCACCCAACTTCGGTCCTGGAGAGCTGCAGTCCACCAATTTGGTGATTAACACACCTGTGATACACTGAGACTCATTTATCAATGGTAGGACATAGAGCTTAAACTGTGCCTGATATTTTGATCTGAACCTGAATATATCCCTATAGCTTTGTGCCTAACCAGATTTGGTCATGGGACATGGGAATGTTTTTTAAGTTGGGAGAGCTGAAGATTTAAAGGTGCCGCGTGTGAGATTTAGGGGTATCTATTAGCAGAAATGGAATATAGTGTACAAAACCATGCTTTCATTAATGTATAATCACTTGTAACCCTGAATCTTTGTGTTTTCATTAGCTTAGAATGAGCCCTTCAGCAGGGGCCACCATGTTGCGGCATGTTTCTTCAGCAACCCAGAACAGATAAACCATACACTCTAATGGCGCCTTTTGCGTTTTTACATTGAAGCAGCAGCTTGAATTTGGTGGCACTATAGCACCGGTTGGAAGATGTAGAAAGAAGAACAATCAGTGGTTGCTGGCGGTGCTGGCTAACCATGTTGTGTTGTAAAATGAAATCGGGACAGACAACGGCGGAAAACCTGACAGCAACAGTAGGTTCTGCTACATGCTTGGAAAGGCAGGGGTGAGGGAGGGGTATTCAGTTGGTTGCAATCTGCTACCTCACCACTAGATGCCACTAAATCTTACATACTGCACCTTTAAGTAGCATGTTTGCCGTGTGGACAATGACATCATGCAAAATGATTTCCCCCTTTTTTTCCCTTTTTTTTTTGCTAATTTGCTGACTTGAATGCACACAAAGCAGGAGATATAATGGGTGATAAAATGCCATTATTACTTTAGATGATTCTTTTTAAGTTTAAAAAACAATATTAGGCTGCTTTGGAGTTTCTCTCTTTGCACCTAACCTGCGCGTGTTTTAGCAACACCGCACCAAAGCGGCCAACAGTTGTTGGCTCACAGTATTAAAAATACAGCATTTACTTATGCAATGCACAACTACTACAAATTTTGAAAATATATATATAAAAAAAAAAAAAACTACAAAATTTAGACTTTACTCCAAAACAAGCACACATGGGCCTTCATGCTCAAATTGTCAGAAAGTTCAGAATATTCATCATTATTATTTTTTAAAGTTGCAATCCCGCACTTCCTGCGTCAAATATAGAATCTGAACTCGACTGTAGCCTGATAGGGGCTGAACAGGAAAATCACCAAACTGTGGCCCTCCAGGACTGAAGTTGGATACTCCTGTTGTTGAACAACCAAAAGTAAGAGATGTTAAATACATTTCTGATTTAGTCTCTCAATAGGCTCAGAGCACGTATTGGGCTTGGTTCTTGTTCAAATTTCATAACAATGTTTGTGTTTCTCATAGTTTCTCTTCTCTCCCACTTTCAACAGATTTTGGCCTGAGTTTACCCCTGATTTAGTTTGACTCCCTAGATTTATCACTCCCTAATTTTATTATCTCACAGGGTCATATTTTACTAGTAATTTATTTTTCATTACATCTATTTATGATGTGCTTTTGTGCCAAAAACTGTCATAATTAATTTTTACTTGGCCATTTTCCAACCTCTCTTTAACACTTACAGTTAAACAGAATGTTTTTGCTATGAATTCAAATGATTTGCACATATGGGCTGCATGGACTGCAGAGAGAACAGTATATCGAACTCTTTTGCTCTTCAAAATTGAGCAATGTTTGGTTTTCCATGATTTGGGCACACTGGTCACTTGTCAGAACTTGGTACAGAGGAGCCACCATGTATGTTAAAATGGATGCAAGAATAATATGACCACAAGATAAGTTAGCAGGCATCATCATTAGAAACATCCTGTTTGCGATAGTCAGGTTGATACAGCATTTTGTTGGGTTATGAGTATAGAATCTTAACTCAAATGTAACCCAACAAAATACTGTGTCTTACTATAGGTAAATAAGTCCCAGCAATACAGTGCACCCCGCATAAGGAGCTCCAGAAGACTGATGATTCTGTTTAAATAAAATGACTAACCTGGAAGAAAACCAAAAGATGAAAAGGAGATATTAAGTATACTCCTGTGAACTTTCACTTTTGCTAATGTCATCATTTTTGTGAAATACTTTCCAAATACTTCTTACTTTTTTACGCCATCCTCTGTATATTCGCTTCTGTAGAATCCCTCCAGGTCATCCGCCAGCTCTCCTTTGAACTCTGTATAAAGACGGTAGGCTCTTCCTGGCTTTAGCCTCCCTTTCAGCTGAACCACCAAGTATTGTGTTTCCACTTGGAACCAAGTTTTCTTTATGGCTGGCGCTGCTGCGCCATGCAGGTCTTTTAGCTTTGCATGGCGTCCATCGAAAAGAGTCAAGTTGAGCTTGTGGCAGTGAATTATGATTAAATCCGTCTCTTTCTCACATGTGAAAACTACTTCAGAACTGCCTGTGAAAATATACATGCCCTGGGCGTCCTCAGTTAGCCTAGGCCACAGAGTTATATTGTAAGATTGTGGCTTTAAGGTGTCAGGAAGTCTGTATTTGTCCCAAGGTTCATTTGATGGTGGTGCAGTGGGTGTCACATGCGATGCCTTCTCATCATTAAGTGGAAGTGCCCTTTTGGCCTTTTCTTTGGAGTAAACTATAGATAATGCTATAATGGTGACTGCAGCTACAGCAGCTAGCAACGCTGCTGCTATGGCTTGGTTCTTGCTGATGTAAAAGCCTTTTCCCATGACTGGACGAAGCTGAGAAGTGTGGGACAGTTTCAGGCAAGACTCTCTCTTCCTCTATACGCTAACAAGGAGATTCTAACATGACATGGCTGGAGAGAAAGAAGTTAAACAAAATTAGCATTCCAACTCTTTGCCAACAGTTTTTGCAAGACAAATCGCATGCATTTTGGACACAGATAAAGCTGTTGTAACTCCAAGCCTAAACGTCATCAACCCTCAGAGCAAAAGAATTTCCATAAACCACCTACTGACAAGAAATAGAAGATGTATGCACTTTTGAGGAGCAGTGAGTCATTCAGAGCTTTACAAGCAGGGTTGGGCTGTAATGGAATATAAGTATTGGGAATATGTAGTAAGAATGTGAAAATTAGGAATCTGTTTTCAGTCCAAGTTACATTTTGTAAAGGCAGCATTCAGCATACAGTTTCCTTTTATATTTTTAGGAGAATAATTTTAGAATGCGTACCCACTATATTTGTGTTCATATATATATACGGCTTCTCTGCAAACACTGAAGTTCATTCTAAAGCCTGATAAATCACTGTGATGATCGAGTTATTAAGCTGAGCATTGATGACTGAACTGACTAGTGAGCATGTTTTGTCTTGTTTTTGTGTTCTGTGACATACCTCAACTGAAAATCACATAGCTACTCATTTTATAATCAAATTTGCAAGATTTTGTTATTGGCATGTGGCAAGTTCTTGGCTTAGGTAAAGGGTTGGCAACATGCGGCTCTTTTACTGTCCTGTTGTGGCTCCACAGCAGAATTAGATTTTTAGGTAAAATTAAAATAATCCTACTTTGCAGTAGAATAAAGCTCTGCTGATCATTTAACACAGTTTTAACAATACACGGTCTTAAACACTGGAGTTAATATATAACTGCTAATTCACCCTTTAACCCTGAAACAAGAAGCTGGCGAATGAGAAGCTGACTTCAGTCTCGTAAAAAGTTGAATGTTGAGAGACGTTTTACAAGAAACTATTCTACTTTTGAGGAAAAGTTTCCTGCCAGAGATGTGAGAAAAGTAGCTGTAGCTGAACTAAAGCTTAAAGCACAGCAACGTAAGTCTTTCATTTTTATTTTAGTCTATACTAGGACATTAGCTAGCACATATTAAGACATATTTTTAGCCAAGATGGTAAAACCAATAAAATGGACGTACAATGTTGTGGCTCCCAAGGTGGGTTGATTTTTATTGAAAGGACAAAATTGCTCTTCTTAACATTTGAGTTGCCGACCCCTGGCTTAGGTCATGAAAGAGCAGTGGGGATTAATGTTCATATAACTTTTTATTAGAGGAACAGCATGAAATAAATAAAAATTACAGCAGAGTTTTTCCCATGTACTTTATCAATATGTATTCTGACATCAATACTTCTAAATCTGTACTTTTTATGTATTGTAATGGAATACATTTAAGACAGTGTACTCATTATTCAGCCGTCACTACTTTCTCAAAGTATTTTGCCCAACCCTGTTTGTAAGTCTATTCAGTGTTTCAGAGAGTTGGGTGGAATTTATCGAACTGATAATGATATGAATACTGATAGTATTTATGAAGAAGGTAATAAATTTAATGGCCCACAATCACTTCCTGTGATATAACTCTTTATTGTCTGAAATGAACTCAACTTTTACTAGCTGTGACACTCTACATTAGATGCTTTGTCATAGTGTTGGCTTCAATGAACATTAGCTTCAGTGAATCAACATTAGAGAATGAAATGTTACATTAATACCACAGTTATGCCAACATGCCTCAGCCCACTGTGGTTCCACCTTAATTGAACACTGAAAGTCATGTTATTTTGTGTTATACCACTATGCTGACAACGTTTCAACATAACATTTAATGGTTTGGGAAAATTACTGCCTTCCTGCCGTTATGTCAGCGTCACCTCACTCAGTGGTCCACCTACACTCACCATCAACCTTTTACTTACACTCATTCAGCACTTCACCTTGCCTTATATATTTTACAGTTTGTTTATTTATATATATTTACAGTTAGTCTACCTCTATCCCATTCTTCATTGGTCAGTTTCTCTTGACCAGGTATTATTTCAGTGGTGATTCATTCTCAGCACAGCAGTGACCCCTACATGATAGCGTGTGTAGCACTGGTGTGATTGTAACGAACACAGCAGTGTTACACATCACTACTCTACACTCTCAAAAATAAAGGTTTCTAAATCATTCTAGACTTAGGTCTGTGGTTCTAAGTACACTTCATTGCCTTAGAACCATTATGACTATATAGAAAAGAGGCTTTTAGCAAGATAGCAGGGTAAAAATTAGATAAAAAGTCTGTATTCATTTTGGTAAGTTAGGTTTCATAAACTATTAGCACTTATAAAATATATAATGATGTATTGTGCTAGGACTGTGTAGACGTTTGTCTCAGAAAAGTTAGTTAACCAGCCAACTTATAAATGAGCTAACACGAAGGTTTTTGCCACTAGCTAAAGCTACAGTTTTTACCATTAGCTAAAGCTAGATGTTTTATTATTAACCAAAGCTAGAATTTTTATGATTAGCAAAAGCTAGAATTTTACTATTAGCTGGCTAAATAGCTAGCTAGTTATTGTTATGCATATGGTAGCTAGCTACCACTGGATTTTCGTCTTTGCTTTGACCTTATGAAGAATAGATTGTAGGAATTTGGTCATTGTTCAGCCTCGTTCCATCTCCTTTACATTTCGGTTATAGCTTTGATTTCATAACAAAGCTATCAACGGTTATTCTAGATCTGAAAAACCGTACCAAATTTTTGGTTTTGTAAAGGTTAGGGGCCATTTAAGCAAGAGTTCTGTGCGCAACTACATGTTTTTGTGCTCCAACCTAAAATTGATCTTTATACCAATCCATATAGCCATATATTGAAAGGTTCTTAAGAAACAAAAAGTGGTTCTTCTGTGGCATCACTCCAAAGAACCTTATTTGATTTTACTTTGCATCTTTATTTTTAAGAGTGTGCTAGATTCACTACCCAAAGATTTCCAACTAAGAAACTGACCATAGATGAAGGCCTAAAGGATGGCTACAGATAGGCTATAGAGTCTAACTTTGTCTCGTTACATTGTAGTCAAGTCTAACATAATGAGACGCTCACTTACCTACTTAAGTACAAACAAGCTCTCTATCTTATTCTTGCAAGTGATGCAAGTCCTTTGGAAGTCCTTTGGGAGTTGCTTATCGATATTAGCAATGATAAATGAAATTATCGAATTAAAATTATGATTTCTTTCAGGATCCAATTCAGTTAATTTGATTAAAAAAATTTAATTAAATTTCAATATTCAATGAAGTATAGCACGGCTGAATCTGACCACAGGCCAGGCAGGTCTAAACTGCTTCACACCACAGAAGTGTTGGGGTAGGGTGATCTGGGCAAAAGTTCATCTCACAGATGCTTTGGCCTGAAAAAAACAGTCCCTTTGATCTCGTGAGGGGGCATTGAAAACATAATCATTGTTTCAAAGCCGGCTGCAATAACATGTAATACGTTTATTGCCCTAAAGATAAGGATAGAAGACATAAAATACAGAACTAAGAAGGCTGTGATGATGGTAATGATTCTTCTTGGATTTACCTTTTCCCTGTATAGGTCAATAACAATACTGATTTGCATTGCCTAAGACTCTTAGGCAAAGGTGTGCACTCTTAAAAATAAAGGTTTCTAACTGGTTCCTGGCTTGGACATTCACTTTCATTGATGTAGAGGCATTACATGATGTCCAGGCTCTTCAAGCTTTGAAGTTAACATGAATCACAAATCAGAACACATTTTTCTTCCTTACCGTGGTATATTTCTGAGTCAAACAGGATATTTGGACAGGAAAGTATTCTGGTTGGGACATGATTATATCCCCTGGAATTTGATTGGATCGTGAAAGCATAAAATAAAGATGCAAATAAACATGGACCCAAATGCTAGTCCACAGTCAAATGTGGAAGTCTTCACTCCTGCAACACCTCCAGCATGCTATGATATAATTGGTTAGTATAATTTTTCTCTGCCTGTGGTGCACGGTGATGTATTCAAACACCAAAAGGTGTTTAAAGAAGCAAACGTTCAGAGGAGCAGGAGTCACTATGCTTTGATACATTTGAAACATTACAAAAATTATCCCCGATCTCCAGTAATGTCACAGCCATACATGGCTGGGAATCCAAGAGAACAAAATCGTCTTCTCTTTATGGCTGCCCTCCCTCTCCAGCATCACCCAGCGTGATGCTAACCAACAAGGCTGTCAGTTAGCTGATGTTAGCAGAATTAACGTTCTCCTCCAAGTGTGTTGGTGTTGTGTTTGTGGCAGTTTGAAAAGATACAGGGGCTGGCTTTACATGTCTCAGAGAAAGCTCATGCTAGTGTTTACCCTCCCAACTTGGTAGCATGTTGTGATAGACCTAGCTAGTGAGTGAGAACTGAACATGACTAAATTAGGAAGAAAAACTGGGGAAAAATGAAAAAAAAATGTATAATATGATGAACCATGCCTAATATGAACATGAACTATGCCTAATATGAACATGAACAAGTTTCAAAAAGTCGATTTTGATTTCAGGATGACTTTAAAGAGGTTCTGTACACTCACGTCTTACACACATACCTTACAAATTGTTTTCTTTATGAGATCTTCAAAGAACCCTTTTTTGGCACCTTATTTTAAGAGTGTAGGTGGTTTATGTATGTGAAAACTGACTTTCCTCTAACTACAGTATTCTGCCGAAGTCACTTATTTGATTTCCAGTCAAAGCGGCCATTACGTACAAGTTATTAATTTTAGATATGCACGAGGAGATTATAGATTAGATATTCCACTTGCATAAGGAAAACAAGTCTTTAAAACTAAATTCAAAAACAATCACAAAAAATCTGTGCAAGACCTGGTGGATGGCCAAAACTGCCCCATCACATAAAGCTTTCATCTTTGAGAAAGAGGACAATTATCAAGCTTCACTCTTGCTTCAGATCTGAAAAAATCCACAAGTCTTTCTGTCCATCATTCCACTGTAAAAAGACAACTCAGCGCTATGTGTCTGAAAGGATGTGTAGCTCAAGAAGCCTCACTGAGAAAAGGAGACAGACACTTTGGAGGTGTGGAAAAATATTCCTGCACATTTCTTTGAAAAACTGAACGCAAGTCTCTTGAAAAGAAGCTATAATAAAGGCAATGAGTGAACACACTATTTACTGAAATTATATTATATTTAGTTGTCAAGGCTTAATAATTTTCTGTTAAGTATGTTTTCTGCCATTACTTGCCTTTTACTTAATGACTGTTTTGACTGGAGTAAGTTAAGTAAATGAAAGGTGGTCTCTGGCTTTTGCGTAGTATTTTATGTCCACCTGGAAGTCATGTAAGGCAGATGAAGGATAATAAACACACATCTTAGGGGCTTTCAGCAGCTTTCCATAGCGAACACCAACATTCAGTCCTGAGCCGAGAAGCTAACCTCCCACCCGTTCACCATTTGCTGGGTTGATTTGCAGCAGAAAAGTGGAAACATACATGCATGTGCAGGAAACCACTGCTTTGTCAGTCCCAGCAACGTGCAAGAGGTAAAGACAGCTAAAGTGGAGCAGAGAAAGTAGAGCAGTACATACCAGGTGTCCATGAAGAATAAGCCCCCGCAAAACAGAGATGTGCAGACTGAGTTGAGGTGATAAGAGTAAGAAAAATACTCTCCTTCTCTCCTTTTTTCTGTCTCTCTCTCTCTCTCTCTCTCCCTCTGTTCACATCTGGGAGAAAGGGGGGAGGTGGTCGCAGCTTATTCAGGTCTTTACACACGCACACTCGCGCACATGGGCAGGCAGTTAGAGGAATGCGCCTTCTGAAACAGAGCTTTAGCCCTTCAGACTACGCATAAACATGAAGTCAACACGCTTGCTAGCACAAAAACCAAAAACAGAAGGCATGTTGTGCAGCCAGACTGATGTTAAACACGCTGTACGTCACAACCTCAGTCATCTGAGGTTTCTTCAGCGTCCCCTGTTTGCCTCGGGCCTGAGCAAACGCATTATGTTACAGTGAGCTCAATCCACATATCTCATGCAATAATATCTGTCAAAAACAACATTTGCAAAGTATGAACCTATTGACCACATTTGCTGAAGGTGGCCACAAAAAGACCACACGAAGACCAGAGAGTCAATAACTGTTATTTAGAAGCCACACAGGTTTAAGGAACCTGTCTAATCCAGCTTCTAGCCTGAGAATCAAGCCAAAAGACCAGTTAGCCCTAGGCCTGAGATGCTAACTTTAGCACCTTCACTTTTAACTAGCCATTTGCCAGATGCTAACTTACAAGCTTCCATTACTTGTTAGCTACATTAGCCGCAGAGCTCCACTGCTAAGAAGCAACTCTGGCCTCCTAACATGTCCTGGGCATTTGACCACGTTTGGTGTAAGAGAAAATTTTGAATAGAAAATTAAAGAATGAACATTTGGAGAGATGTTTCACACAATATTAGCAACTGTTGACACAACCTGGTACACCCTGAAACTAGTAAGCAGGTCAAAAGATGCTCCTTAAAGTGGAAATTCAAAAGAAAGGAAGAAAAGGAAAGAGGAAAAAAAATTCACTGGCATCTGGGACAAATTATTTCATCATCAACTTTAAGCTTCAAAGTGGAAATCCAAGAAGATGTGAGTGTCAAAGATTCCGAAGGAACAGCTTTCTACCACATTTCTACCACATTTAGGACTTACAGCGTACAGTCAAAGAATATATTTGTATATTTGTGTTGTATATAGGCTGTAAATATATGATCTGAATCTAGAGATGATGATAAATCATTTCAGCTTATTTCAGAATTCCAGTAAATGGAACATGGAACAAAATCTACATGCTTTGTGAGGCTTGAAGCAAAGCCACATGGGTAGTGTCTTACAGGCATCTGCCTCCAGAATGCTGCTTATTCATTTCCTGTAGATTTAAATCTTAAGTTTTGCAAGATTTACATTAAGTGATTAGCAAGACATCCTCTCAAAGAGGAATTTTGCTTGTATGCATTTGCAGTTGCAGGACTTGTATCTCTTTTGATTGGCTCCGTCCTTCTGTCAGCAGAATGCAAAAAACATTTGAGTAAATTACTGCAGTGCCCTGGGCCTGAGCTCCCACAGCCGTGCCAAAGAAAGCACAAAGAGAAAATCTTGGTGGAAAAACTTATCAAAACAAAAATGATTTATATATTTATTTATTAATCAGATGCAGAGCATGGTTTGATTTAAGCATGACAGTGTTATCTAATGAAGAACAGTCAACAAAGTGGCTAGAGTAGGTGCTCTATACACGTGTGTAGGTTTCTGCATGAGTACTGCGTTACGGCCTAATGAAAATAGACTGGAGTTTGTTATTTTATCCAGTTGAACCAATAATGGACTTTCCAGGCAAAGGCTTCCAGGAATTTGCACGAGAAGAATTCCCACCACAAGCCATTCTGCTTCAATGGCTGAACTGTGTCAAAGAGTTCCTCCCCCATTTGAGAGTGGGTTACACCATAATGTTTTCATATCTCAGCCACGAAGATGCAAGTCTCATGCAATTTTCCACTACTATGGGAATTTGCCAGGTCAGAAGTGGATTGTGGATATAACATTTAACATAATTTGTCTTTGCATACAATGTTTTCTAGAATTCGCCAACTAAAAAGACTTAAAGGTCCTAGCCAGGAACTGTATCCAAGCCAGGAACTTGTCATAAGCACCAGTGTAGAAGAAAACCATACAAATCTGCCCAGTGCAGTCAAACCTCAAAATGTTCCTAAAGGAATGGTTTGGCTAAGTTTTACACAGTTTTCCCCTTTACCCTAAATTTAGTTGCCAAGACATGTTTGGTGACTGAAGTTTGCTTCTTTAGTTTTACACTAGAGGCTAATGTAGCTAAAAAGCAGTTGAAGCATAGTTAGCACTTTAAAAATGTCTGAATTATGAATAATCATCATCTAAATCATCACACTGCATACATAAACTTGCTTATGTTATCTATACAACTGCACGCTACAGCACTGTGAAAAAGTCAGAGACCAAACTTCTAAACTAACGTCTAGTCAAAGTATTCATTTTTCAGCATCAGGAAAAAGGTGTAAAACATTTAACAGACAATCACCCGAAAGCTTTAATAATCAATTTTTCTGTATTTAGTGTTTCCACTCTTTGCCTTTATTACAGCTTCTGTTCTTTTCAGTTTTTCTAAGAAATCTATATTGATATTTAATGTTGAAAGACTCTTGTTTTTTCTTTTAATCATTTTTTAACTCCAGTTTTGGAAACTTTTTTTCACTTCCTTTCCTTTGAATTTCCTTATGTAGTTTCTAGTTTGCGTGATGCTAACCTAGCTGACATTACTTGTTAGCTACATTAGCCTCGTAGCTCCAGTGTAAATAACCAAGGCAAACTTAAGACATCAAACATGTCTTGGCTGATCAGCCATATTTAAGGTTTAAATTGTGTAAATATCATTGACAAAACTTTCCCTTTAAGACCATTGGTTTTGACAGATTCCTATTAGCAGTTGTTTAGTGTCACCAGAAAAAGGCAGAGTCTCTTCACAGTTTTCCATCTCTTTCATAACTGGAGCATAATTCAGCTGGATGGAGACATACGTCAAACACACCCAAACATGAGTCATATTCTAATTCACCTTGTCTTTCTACAGCGTGATGATGGCCAAAACAGCTGTTCGGGTTCCACTGTAAACACACGAGCTGCTAAAGCTTCCAAAAGTCTGCTCGAAGAGCATCTTGGATCACTTTTATTTACAGTATCCTGGACAGGAAACTGCAAGTTCAAGTATCACTTGCACTTTATTTGTAGGAATAAAGAACACATGTTGACTTGCCAAATGTAGTACATTATACAAATGTGCAGTTTTTCACTTCACTATTGACACAGTGTAGCACATGACTGCTAAAACCAGGCATGTGCATAGATAGAACCCAGGGAGGGCTTGAGCTCCTGCCCCTTTGCCCTCTTGGTTGGTGTGTACATTAATTGTATTTTATGGTCTCCACCACTCTTCAAGATCCATTTCAAGCTCAGACTCGACCTGGGATTAGAGTTTGTGGGTGGGCTTGGGTTCTACAAGATTCATTGCTGTTGGGTGCCCCCTATGGTGCAGCACTGACCGCCTGTTGTTCTCCTCAGTAACTTCGACTTCTCGTGCATCACCACATCACTAGAAATCCCACCAAAAAAATGCTGATAATCTCTTTACAGTACCCCCAAAGTCAGCTTTTAAACCATAAAATAATCTATGCTGAATAGCAAGTTAAATATTTTTATACATTATTGTTACATCCAGGAAACTAATAAGAATGGCATAGGAGCATTCCTGAACCTTAACACTCATTAAAAATACATGCTGATAATTATAAAATAAACCACAGAAATCTTCAAATCATCACTCATTAAATGTTAAACCATGAGCAACTATTGGTAAAGGTTGAACAGTGCTAAGGAAGGAGTAGAGTAGACTATTGCTAGCGCTAGTTTAGTCTTATTCTCACCAGACTCAACTTCACTTGCTCCAATTCAACCTTCTAAATAGTATAAAGCAACAAGATTAGTGCAGTTAATGGCCTAACACACAATAACCGATTCACTGCCTCAGATTTGAGTCGTTATCCAAAAAAATGTGTCAGTAAAGCTTCAGTAATTCAGAATTGACTTTCTAAAGTGTTGTGAAGTGAAGCTATTTCTTTGGTCTGCTTGCTAAGCTATCATTAGCCACTGATGCTAACAAGAACAATAGTTCATAAACCTGTAGCGTGCTAAGCTACTTTGACCTGCTACTAGGACAGTTCCACTTTATTAGATAGATGTGGAATATACATTTGAAATTTTAGATATCAGCATCATTTATTTATTTTAGCCAACTGATAACTACATTTCAAACATTAAGTTAGCTACATTAGCACTTCCTCTCTGTAACTGCAAATTTCCAATCTCTAAAGAACCATATCCACTGAAAAGTTCCAAAAGGGTTCTTCGTGTGACACCACTGAAGAACAACTTTTGGTTCCCTAAAGAACCTTTCAGTGGATTTTTAGAGATTGGAAGCTTGCAGCTACAGAGCAAATCTCCAGTCTCTAACAAAGCATCCACTGAAAGGTTCTTTAGGGAACCAAAAGCAGTTCATCAATGGCGTTGTATATTTTATAAGAGTTTGATGTAGTGTATAAACTTTAAGGTTTCAAAACATGCTTTTTACTCCCCAGTCCAATAAATATGTAGAAACTAAGCTCATTTTGAATTCAATGTTTTTGTTTAGCCTCCTATTCAGCTTACAGGAGTTTAGCTCCGCCCATTCACACTGAAGCTATAAGTAGTGTTTCAGCATGGACTGCTTTTTTGAATGAGACACATTACAGGGCAGCCAACCAGAACATTATATCAGTCTTAAAGGCAATGTTACTTCTAAAGGATAAAGAGAGGTTGGAAAATTGGTCATATGAAAATGAATTATGATTATTTTTTGTACATAAATCCATATAAACTTTAAAAAAAAAAGTGGACCTCAGGGGAAAAATTAAATACAAGAAAAATGTAGGATATGGGCCCTTTAATTGGTGTAGAACTTACATCATGTCGAAATTCTTTAGGTTTGAAAAAATAATGATTAAAAAAAACATCTATTAAAGGATCTTTAGGAATGCAAAAGTTTTTTCTGTGGAATTGCTCCAAAAACAGCTCACATGTTGTAGGACGGTCAAAGCGCAGCAGGCTGAAAAGTAGAAGTCTGTTGTTGTTAGCAGGTCAGGACTGTGTTGGCTGAACATGTTTCCATACCAACAGTTTACATTTTCATCCAGCTCACAATAACCACTCAACAAGTGAGCAAAATTAGCTGTGTTTACAAAATTTGTTGCTGTTTACAGACTTCCCCTGGCAACCTGCAGACGAGCGGTAATCCTTTTTAAATCAACGTCTGCTTTTAGAGCAGCTGTAAACAGTTATAGAATAAATCAACACTGCTGTGTTGAGTGGTGTTTGATGGTCTAGCTACTCCCTTGTCATATCTATTCCAGTTAAAAGTAAAATTATACAATTGGTACAAATCAGTCAGAGGAGGTACATTTTCAGTTTAATGGAATGAAGTATTAGAGGGCTCCTATCATGCAACACCAAATTTTCCTAGCTCTTTTGAAATCGAAGAGGTTAATGTAGTATGCACGCACTGCTAAAGTTTTAAAACATGCTATTCATTCCCAAATTAGTTTTCTCTGAATTATGATTGTTTTCGGGCCTCGGGGGAAAATGTAATGTATGGGCTCCTTAAGTCACTGAAAGCTAATCCGTAGCCATTTATACATGCTGCTCCAGTGAAAATCTGTCCCTCTCTATGATGCCATATAATACTGAGTCCCTTTAAAACGAAATAATTTAAATCAGTCCAACATCCTGATGACAATTAAAGGAACTTTTCAGTTTTTTTTCTTTAAAAACATACCGTAGCAGCTGCCATGTGCTCTGTCATGCAAAAGTGGGTCTAGAGGCGTGGTATGCAGAGCTATGCTTTGTGCCCCGCCTCCCTTCGCCAAAGGGATGTTTATTGTTATATTTGTTGTTGTTGCTGTTGTTTGGTTGTTAGTTTAAGATGTGTGATGTGTTTTTGTCCTTCTTGAGTTGGGCTGTGGGATTGGTAGAGTGGGTATTAGTGGCTACCATTGAGTGAATAGGTTGGCTCACAAGGTCTCCCCTGCTATTCTAGCTGTTTTCATGCTGTGCCTTTTCTGCTGGAGTAAATAAACCCTATTTCTTGTAGTGGAAATTATGGCCTCTCGTGTGTTCCCTTGTTTGTCAAGATGCTACAATATTTTTCCCCCTTTTTTTGTTTGTAAAATACAAAAGTGGAAAGAGATGATGCATCGTGAAAATGGTATCATTACCTACGATATTCAAATGAGCAGTCAAATAGTCTCAGGTTAGATGTGAGATTATGTGCGTTCTGTTTTTTTTATCAGGTCCGATGTGGAAAATAATAGCATAATAGCATGTTGGAGTAATTTGTATAAACACAATTTTGCTGTCTCTGTGGACTATGAAAGCCTTTGGGAGGTCAGTTTTGGCTGCATCTTTCTTTAGAAACATGTCTCACAGTAAGTAAATAAAGTAATAAAAGTAACAAAAACAAAAAAGTAGGGGAAAGGTTTGGGCTGTTTAGAGCAAGACGGCTTCTTGAAATATAAAATATGTATTTCATGATTACTTATTACTAATACCTATGTTACAAAAATGTCCAGCCTTGGTTGGACAAAGTTTATTCTATTCTTTTTTTATTATATTATAGTGTACTGTATTCAGTGTACTGGCATAGAGTCAGATAATAATGGAAAAAGCAGGAAAAAGCACAAAAGAGCAGATTAACTCAGTTTGACACAATGCTATAAGCATTCTATTGCCAGGTAAACATGTTTTTCTAACACTTTACTGAAGGGCAGCATTCATAAGCCTTCCGTGACAACCTACATAAACATTTATAAAGGCTTATTTCAACAAGCATCGGTTGTCATAACCCTGACAACCATGGTGAAATCAAAAGCAGCCTATTTGACACCTTTTTAGAATAAGCCTTTATAATTGTTTTTGTAGATTTATGTCAGGTGTCATGAAGAATGCTGTCCCTCGGTTAAGCGTACCCATATTTTTAAAGTAGAAAAATATTCATTTTCAGCAATCAGTCATACATCATATACATACAACACTATGACTCTTACATCAGAGATCAGATATCACCTTAACACCTTAGACTATCTTACTTCCAAAAGGATATTGATGCTAATCACTTTGAGCCCCAGGGCACAAAGCAAGGTCCATAAAGGCGTGGTTGGGCGAGTTTGGTGTGGAAGAACTTGACTCAACCCCATCAGACACCTTTGGGCTGAACTAGAACGGAGATTGCGAGCCAGACCCTCTTGTCCATCATCAGTGTCTGACCTCACAAATGCTCTTCTGGATGAATGGGCAAAAATTCCCACAGACACTCTTTAAAATCTTGTAGAAAGCTTCCCAGAAGAGTGGAAGCTGTTATAGCTGCAAAGGGGGACCAACTCCATAAAAGCTCCTGTAGGTGTAATGTTTAGGTGTCTCAGTCCTTTTGTCCATATAGTGTATCATAATATGTTCCCTCCTGTCCTTGGCCTTAAAGTGCCTAGCCTCACAATCAGTGGAGAATTACACTATGTGGTCAAAGTATGTTGACATCTGACCTTCACACCTGTATAAGCTTGTTGGACATCCCATTTCAAAACCATGGGCATTAAAATGGAGCTACCCCTCTCTTTGAGCTATAACAGCGTCCACTCTTCTGGGAAGGCTTTCCAGAGGATTTTAGAGTGTGTCTGTGGGAATTTGTGCTCATTCAGTCAATATCATTTGTGAAGTCAGGTACTGATTTTGGGTGAGAAGGTCTGACTCACAATCTACATTCCAGTTCATCCCAAAGGTGTTCAGTGGGGTTGAGGTCAGGGCTTTGTGCTGGACACTAGAGTACCTCCATGCCAAACTTGACAAATTACATCTTTATGGACCTTATGTAGTCATGCTGGAGCAGTAAATGGCCTTCTCCAAACTGTTGCCACAAAGTTGGAAGCATATAATTGTCTAAAATGTCTTTGTATGCTGTAGCATTAACATCATCCTTTACTGGAACTAAAGGGCCCAAACCCTGAAAAACAGCACAGACCATTATCCCTCCTCAACCAAACTTTACTGTTGGCACTATGCATTCCGGCAACCTACTAGCATCACTATATACAAACTATTTCAAGTCAGTTTTTTATTAAGAGACACTGTGATCTTTAACATAACAAGCAAAGAGGAGCATTTACACAGCTTAATCCAATCATCTTTACCAAGAACAGTGTGTCATACAGTGTTAGAAACCACTTAAGCAAGGCTTTTTTAGATTACTCAACAATTCGACACTGTTTGAGGCAAGAATGAGATGATTTAGGCATGTAGTTTATGTAATGCTTATTAGTAAGCGTGCCATGCATCCGTCCATGTCATCGGGGCCCGGGGGACACAGTAAGATATAAGCTTCCATTACATCTTAGCTACATTAGTATTATAGCTGTGGTGCAAAACTAAAGAAGCAAACGTCTGCACTGACTGGTCTACTACATTGGGTAGAAGGGGAAAATTGTGTGAATTTGACCTTTTGCAGAGCTGTTCGTTAAAGGTTAAGTTTGCTTAGTTGTGCAATAGGCCAAGAAACTGAAGGAAACAGTGGAAAGTTTGGTAGCCACATCTCTGTGGATTTGTTTGGAGGAAATGACTGGTTTTAGACACATTCTCCACTTGTGAAAATGAGAAATATGACCCAGCTGGGGTGGTGCAACATGCACCGGTGAAATTGAGGCTTAAATGACAGTTCAGGATGGCATATGAAGATCTTTTTGGCAAACCACCTTCTGCCGCAGACAAGCCATGATAGATCTTAACTGTGTTTACTTAACATTAGCAAACCAGTAGGCTTGTTAGCTGATATACTGTAAAATTAGAGGCTAACTAAAACAAAGAAAGACTGTACAAGCAAATAGTGCAACAATTCAAGAATAACATTTCTCAACTTAAAATAGCAAAGAGCAAAGAGTTTCATCATCTACGGTACATTACATCATTAAAAGATTCAGAGAACATGAAGAAATCTCTGTATGCAAGGAACAAGGCCAGAAACCAATGTTCTGGATTCTGTTTATATATGGATAGCTGTGATCTTCAGGACCTCAGGCTGCACTGCATTAAAAACAGACACAATTCTGTAGTGGAAATCACTGCATGCAGAAACGCTTCTGAAAAGTCTATGAAGACAGATTTTCTCTGCATCCACAAATACAAGTTAACCAGAATTCATTTAAGATAGACTGAGGCAAAGTGGAAAAATGTCCTGTTGTCCAACAAATCAAAATTTTAAATTCTTTTTGGAAATTATGGACACCACGTCCTCCAGGCTAAAGAGGAGAGGGACCACCTGGTTTATTATCAGCGCACAGTTCAAAAGCCAGCATTCGTGATGGTATGGGGGTGCATTAGTGCACATGGCATGGGTGACCTGCACAACTGTGAAGACACCATTAATGCTGAATGATATACACAGGTTTTGGAGCAACATATGCTGCCATCCAGACAATCTTTTTCAGAAAAGGTCTTGCTTATTTCAGCAAGACAATGTCAAACCACATTCTGCATGTATTACAACAACATGGCTTCGTAGTAAAAGCTTCCGGTGCTAAACTGACCTGCCTGCAGTCCAGACTTGCCACCTACTGAAAAAAATTGGTGCATTATGAAACAAAAAATACAACAAAGGAGACCCCAAACTTTTGAGCAGCTGAAATCCTATATCAAGCAAGAATAGGAACTATTTCACTTTCAAAGCTACAGCAGTCTGTCTCCTCAGTTCCCAAATGCTTACAGTGTTGTTAAAAGAACAGGTGATGCAACTCAGTGGAAAACATGCCCCCGTCCCAACTTTTTTGGAACATGTTGCTGCCATCAAATACAACATGGGCATATATTTTTCAAAAAACAATAAAATTTCTCAGTTTCAACGTTTAATATATTGTCCTTATACTAATTTCAATTAAATACAGGGTTTAAATGATTTGCACATCATTGCATTCTAGTTTTATTTACTTTTTGCACAGCATCCCAACTTTTTTAGAAATAGGGGTTGTAGACAACATTATGATAACTCACAGTAATTACTTAAAAGGTGTAAGCAGCCGCTTACGTCATTTATTAGGTAGAGCTGGCTCTGGATTGATGACTTGGTCTGTAACTGTTTTGTCTCAATTTCAGTGTAAATTTCAGCTCTGCATGGTATGTATGTTCATGGTATGTATGTTCTGTTTGGGCTCCTCTGACACAGTCTGTCCCTAAACTGACAAATAGTCGGGACTGGGGATGGCATCATTTTGGGGCAGTGCTGCCATCCACCCCTCTCACCTGTCTCTCAAGGGTATGGAAAAAAGCAGGAAAAATGTTTCTTTCTGAATATTTTGGGTGAATTATCTAAGACAAAATAGTAGTTTCCTCTCCATCATATTCAAATTTTTAGACAGATTTACAGTAATTATTCACACTAAAGTATCAGTAGATAGTACAGCACAGATATACAGCACTACTGAAGGCTGAATAGGTAGAATTGAAACCTGTATTTTATGTTAATTTGGTTGTTGTTTAATAAATTATTGAAGGAATTTGCTCTCCTGATTGTTTGATGGAAAAGCTTTTGTGGCGTGTGCATAGTGTTTTGTGGGAATTAATCTATTTTGTAAAGAGACTGTGTCATTTTGGGCAGCGTTTTCTGTTTAATATTCTGTGTTAACTGTTACAGAATATGGCTTCTGAATCGACAAAGGTGTTCAAGCGACTGAGAAAACTTGTAATCTTTGTTGATGGAGCCCACCCATAGGCAAGAGATTGGACCCATAGTGAGCACATTGCATTAGAGAAGTGTTTTTTCTTTTCTAAAAGGAGTACACATCCTGTGTGCGTTCCTGATGTTTCTGGAATGCTGTCACCATTTGACTGCTGCAATCGTAGAAGTGTGAAGTGAGGTCTGAAATGTAAAATAACTATAATGTTACTTCTAATAAATTAATGTAGTAAAATAGTCTTCACTGACTGCAGATCTCACACTCAGGGCTGGGCTCAATGGGCCTCGCTGTCCAATATCGTCCTAAGTTTTTCTTTTTTTTAAGTTTTTTCTTCTTTTTGTGAGAAAGGTCCAAAGGAAAAGTCTACATCAGATTATGACGTGTTCTTAAACCGCAAAACTGTTTGCACCTTTGTACTCTTGAGAGTATGTAGATTCTCTTCTCACCTAAGAACAAATCAAAAAATAAGAAAACACTGATGAATGTCAGAAACTTCGTAAAAACTGCTTAAATGTGTTTTAAGAAGAATTTTCTTCTTAAGAACGGTTGGTGAATGAGGCCCCATGTTCAGTAGGCTTTTGTTTATGACTTGTGTTTGAATCTCAGACACGATTAACACTGAAACTGCTTACTGCCATCTAGTGGTAAATCATTTAGAAGAAACATGTGGTAGAAACATTTTTTATTCACAATGGCTCTCATTCATCAAAGTTGCATTCGTAAAATGAGTGCACGCACATAAAACAGACAGTGTAGTGATTCATCAGTTTCATCTATGGAGAATCTGTACAATCGAACGAATAGCAGGAGTGGGAGTAAATTGGATCGTTATAGGTTCTCAACCTGAAAAACGTGTTTGATTTGCTGTTAACTAACCCAAACTATCATCAGTATCGTCTATAATACCAATAATAAGAATAAAAAGAGAAAATAACAATAATACTAATAATTCGTATTATTGTATTTTATAATATAATATTGTATGATATTCCATGTGTACAAATTATACTAATAATTTGTGCACATGGAAATGCAGTGGCTGTATATATTTTACATGCACATTGATATAAACAAGTGCTGCAACTATTCCATGTCCTATTTAAACACATATTACACTGTGCTTTTGTTTTATACTACTGATACTGCAAAAACACAGCTAGTGTCATACACTGCTGTAATACAGCATTGAATGTGTTATTTTAGGAAAATAATCACACTACACAATGACACTGTTCTACTGTTTTTAAAACAATAAGACATCGTTCACACAATGTCTTATCAATTCAGCTTCTTCCGATGAATTGTGGCTGAGAAACAGTTATTTGTGTTATAGCGCTCCCTATTGACTAACTGGGGTAAATTTGGGATAGTACTTTAAAATCACATTTTAAGGTATAAGCATATTAAGCATCATGAGAATTAGTTAAAGAGATCCTGATCTTTCATCACTTTGGTTAACTAAGGTCTACATTCAATAAGAGAAATAAGCCTGCAGTAACCACATTGCTTAAAGGTGTTCATATATTTTTTGATAATTATTGAGTTTCAGGTTCTGACAAAGATATGTGTATAAGCATAATATAGCTGACTTACAGTACTGCAATTTTGAGACAATATAAATGAAGGTGGCAATATAGGAAAACATGGCCATACTGTTAAAAAATGTCACTGTGTTTTGATTAATGCTTACATGTTACTTCCGTGCCTACCTAGTGACTCAAATGCACACAGAAGGCAGACAGTTTAATGGTGGGCCTTTGCCAGTGCTACAGTTTTCAGACATTATAAACATAGGGTGACAAGAAAGGGCCAAGCACCAACTAGATCCCAATTTTCACTGATTGTCATTACTAGGAATCGTTTTTTGGAATTCTTTGTTCCATGTTTGGTCACAATTGATCAATCCCTGATAAACTTATAGCCCCTTCAGTCAAAAGGAGTAGTTCAGAAATGGCATTTTGCAACTGCAGAAAATAAATTTTCCACATTTTTCCAAGAAGTTTTCTATTTGCAAAATTGCCACTCTCAGTGGATGCTTGGCATTAAAGAAATTTGCTTTTTGCAATAAAAATACATGCTTAAAAAGATGGTTCTTCAATCGTTCTTTAATCAGTTTAGTGAAACTGTTGTGATTCATCAGTTTCATCTTTGGAGAATCTGTACAATCAAACAAATAGCAGGAGTTAAGAAAATGGTTCTATATAGAACCATGACCACTCAAAGAACCTTTTGCTGATTAAAGGGTTCTTTGCATTGATAAAGGGTTCTTCAGATTAATGGAGAATGTGCTGTAGATGGCTCTACATAGAACCGTTATATTGCACCATAAAGGGTTTTTCTATTGTTACGATGTCAAGCCTGTATAAAAAGGTTCTATATAGAACCATATGAAACACACTCTCCATCAGTTTGAAGAATCATTTAATGATGCAAAGAACCCTTTAATCACACACAGGGTTTTTTGAGTGTTCATGGTTCTATGTAGACCCAATTTTTTAAAACTAAAGACCCCTCGAAGAACCATCTTTTTTAAGTGTGTATGAATAGCACCCCCTTATGGCCAAATTAGTGTCAAATTTCATAGGGCGTAAAGAGTGCCTACCTTTAGAATTCATGACGGCTGGCAGTGCTGAGCCTGTAGCAGTTAAGCCTATTTACACTGAAGCTATAAGTTTCAGCCTGCACCGCTTTTGAATGAGATGCTGTACAAGGTAACCAATCAGGACAGAGGTAATGTACATTATATCAGTCTTAAAGGAGCAGAAACAAAAAACAGCCTGTTTGATTGTGAGGGAAAGAGAGAGGTTGGAAAATGGTTATGTAAAATGAATTATGACTTTTTCGATACATAACACTACACCAATGTCATAAGTAGAAAAAGTAAAATACAAGAAAAATGTATTATTGATATTATAATATAATACAATACTTTAATAGTGAGTGTCCCTTTGAACTGGAAATTAGAGATGGGACACCCTGCACCAGTGTTTTTTTTTTAGTTCTGGAGGGCCAGTGTCCAGCATGGTTTAGTGATTTCTCTGCTCAAACCCACCTGATTCAACTCATCTGTTAACTACCAGGTGTAGTGATTGTGTTTGAGCAAGGAAATCACTAAACTGTGCCGGACACCAGCCTCCAGGACCAGAGCTGAAGCATTCATAACAAGAACGCCATCTGGGACAGAGCTGCGTTCAAAAATCAACTGACTCTAAGTTTGCATGTTAAATTTTTTGTGACTAGAACTTTCGCGCTTGTGAAAATACTACATACAGTACATTCAAAGCCAGTTAGAATTAGTGTTCATTTGAAGGTTAGGACACAGGCCAGGATTGGCCAGTCACTATACAGCTTATTAAGTATAATTTATATAAAAAAAGAAATTTGATTAGTCGTTCGCCTGCATCCTTCACTGTAAGGCAACACTACCACCTTGTGATTAGATAGATGATTACAACAAAAACATACTGAATCATTCTACACTTTCAGCACTGCGCTGTAAATTGTGCATATAAATATACCATTTTTTGCTCATAGACTGTTCATAGATATGTTCTATTGTGTATTTGCATAACTGAAAATTTCAATATAAATATATGGCAGAAAAGCGTGTAGATAACGTGATAGAAAACCATCATATTACCCATACTGAGGCCTCCCTAAAATCAACCATCAGATTAACCTTTAATTTACCCATATTTACCATTAACCATCATATGAGCCATATCCAAGCCTCCTTAAGTTTGATAATCTTATTAACAATAAATGCAGCCATATTTCCCATTAACCATAATATTAACCATATTCAGGCCTCCTTAAACGTAACCATCATTTTAACAATCATATTAGCTTTAGTCTTAATTTAACCATCATAATGGTCCTATTTACCATTATATTAGCAATACTTAGGATTTCTTCAACTTAGCCAACACATTTCCCATATTTACTATAATGTTAGCCATATGTACCTTTTTGTCATATTATCCATACGTAAAACTGAATATATCTCACGTATTAAGTATTTAAGTTAAGGAAATGTTTTTGATTATTTTGTACACTCGGATGGCATTTTTGAGTTTACTCTGTTGCCATGGCAGCTTTGAAATCATAACGTTCAGAAAAGGAAACTGCACTGCTGTTGATTTTAATCGTTTTTCTCTCATTACAGTTACTCAACAAATGTAGATAACTGAGTGAAACTAAGTAAGCTGTGTTGTTTAAGTGAAATACAGCAACATTATTGTTTTATTAACACAATCTTGTTAGCTAAAACATTTCTATCCAATTGGCTCCTGGCTCCATCTATTTGCACATTGGGTGTTTGTTTCTGTTTGTTTCACTCAACATCACGTGTTTTCATTACACTAAAGGTTAACCTGCAGTGTTTGGCAAAGTGGTCAATATCACTTAATCAGAAAAAATGTATTGATTATCTAATGAAATGTATAATTAAATTGGGCTTTTAGGTTTAAATAGCTCAAAAAGTTAATTTAAAATAATTAGAATTCATGTATTGCAGAAACGTGTTTCCGTTACTCTAACACAAAAAACTTGTTTATTCTAGCATGCAGTGTTTAGTATCTTAGGTACATGGAACTTGCTGGTTTTTGCACCAATGCTTAATTTTTTAGGGCAACAGTTTACCTCAAACCAGTTATGTGAACTTATTTGAGCTTACAGTGTGTCAAATGAACACATTATAGATCATATATACCATTGACCATCATATTAGCCATATTTACCTCCATATTATCTAATATTTAGGCCTGCGTAAACATAACCATCATATTTACCATCATATTAGCTGGACATACTATCATATAATATATATTTAGAACTTATTAAACTTACCATATTTACCATCAGATTAGGCATATATGCCATCATATTTACCAAATTTACTGTAACATTAGCCATATGTTCCATATATTTACTTTGATAATAGCCATATTTACCTTCATATTAGCTAAATGTACCATGAACCATCATCTTAGCCATTTTTAGGCCTCCTTAAATGTAACCACCATCAAAGTTTCACAAGCAATAAGATGAGTCTTGTACTTGTCATGTCTTGGGATCACTTTTAATACACCCCTCCCCACCCCCTTACCCCAACCCGTCTCATCCCACATTCCATTCCTCCTCAGAAAACAAACAGCCGCTCATTAGCATGTGTGACCTGCTGGCGGTAAACACGTTGATTTCCACTCGAGTGCAGGGGCAGAATGAGGCTGAAAAAGAGGCACTCAAAGTAGGTGGGCCTGCAGACCATCTTTATGGGAGCTTTTTATGAGGACTTAACAAATGCAAGTGGACAGGCAAAACATTTGGGCAGGGGGCGGGGGGTGGGGGCAAGAGGGGACTGTGTGTGTGTGTGTGTGTGTGTGTGTGTGTGTGTGTGTGTGTGTGTGTGAGTGCTTTTGAGGCCTAACTCACTGTACATGAGGTCTTGGGTGGCCACTGATGTTAACTCTATTGTTTAATGTATTTGTGTGTGTGTGTGTGTGTGAGAGAGAGAGAGAGTGAGAGAGAGAGAGAGAGAGAAACAGACAGACAGACAGAAGAGAGAGATAGAGAGAGGGAAGGGAGCCTGAAAGAGAAAAAAGGGGGAAGGAGGAGAGAGCAAGAGAGAAGGAGGACAAAGAGATAGAGAGAGTGAGAAAGAAACAGAAAGAAAGATGAAGAGAGACAGAGAGAAGGATGAGAAGTGAAAGAGAGAAAGAAGAGAGAGACAGAGAAAGAAGAGGCAGAGACAGACAGATACATGAAAGAAAGAAAGAGACAAAGAGAAGAGAGAGGAGGAAGAAAGAGAGAGAAAGAAGACAGAGAAGGAAGAAAGAGAGAGAAAGAAGACAGAGAAGTGAGAGAAAGATATTGAAAGAAAAGATAATAGGTGACCGAAAGAAAGAGAAAAGAGACAGAGTTAAAAAGAGAGAGACAGAATGACAGAGAGAAAGTGGGAGAGAGATTGAGAGAGAGTGAGAGTGAAAAATGAGGGGAGAGAGTGAGAGAGAGAGAGACAGCGAGAGTGAGAGAAAGAGAGAGAGAGACAGAGTGAAAGAGAGAGATAATGACACTGAGAGAGACAGAGTGAAGGAGAGACAGAGATTGAAAGAGAGACAGTGAGACTGAAAGAGAGAGAGAAATAGAGAGGGAAGGGAGCATGAGAGAGAAAAAGGGGGAGGAGGAGCAAGAGAGGAGGGAAAGAGAGATAGAGAGAAATAAACAGAAAGAAAGAAGAAAAGAGACAGAGAGAAAGAAGAGGCAGAGACAGATAGATATAAGAGAGAAATAAAAAGAAAATAGAGAAAGAGGGGGAAGCGTGAGAGAGAGAGACTGAGAATGAGAGAGAGAGAAAGAGAGAGAGAGAGACACTGAGGGTGAGAGAGAGTAAAAAAGAGAGAGAGAGAGAGAGAGAGAGAGAGACAGTGAGAGAGATAGAGAGTGTTTTCTCTCTCTTTGTCCTCTGTAATTGTAGGAATGCAGCAGAAGCTTAGCTGTGTGTGCCAGAGTTGAGGTAATGTGTGGCATTAAAATAATTCTTTTGTGCTCTCCTCTATGGGCCGATGAAAGAACTCTGTAATTACGGAGATAATCAAAACTGTCACAGATTATACTACAGCAAAAAGGCCTTTCTTGTTTCATAACAGAGTGGACCACCAACGTACAAGCAGATTTCGCTCCCTGTGGAGCTCCTCTGTGGTGGAAAACATGCTGTATGCTGCAATAAATACAACTGAATAGAGCTCATCTGTGCCTACTTAAACTAATTCTACAGTGTTTTTCATCTTAATCTCTACCTTCAGCATCTGTATCATAGGGTCAGTTACCACGGACGATAAATTGGACGTTTCCCTGCGTTTAGGAAAGAGTGGGAAACTATTGACTCTAAACTGATTTATAATAGAAGCCAATGAAGAGTGGCTTCAGCACCTGCCCATTGTCTTCTATTATAAGTTGTTTTACTAAGTACAGGGAAGTGTGTACTGTCCGTCTTAATTCGACAGATATGGCAGATAGAAATTAGGTGGGAAAGGATGAAAGAATATTCCTTTCAAGGGGAATTCCACCAATGTTTCAAAATTTCTGCATAATTTAAGAGGTAAACAAAGTCATTTAGAGTCTAGAAAGACTTAGAGTTAGAATTGTTCACAGTGTTGGAAGGAACTGGATCTGAAGAGTATAATGCCTCTTAAAGCTCAGTCACTGAAAGTTATTATGGTTATCAATATGTTTCTGATGCTGAGATATTGTTTTATGCTAGTTTTGAAACACAGTTTAACCTAAATTGTATTTTTGAAATCCATTAATGGTGGAGAGAAACATGCAGGTCGATGTAAAAAAAAAAACTTTTTTTTCAGATTTACTAATATTTTACCTTCAACATTACATACACACTTCAAAAAGATGGTTCTTCAAGCGTTCTTTAGTAAAGGCAATAGTTCAGTATAGAACTATGAGTTCTATACTGAACCGTTTCATGCTTAAAGAGTTCTTTCATGGTGAAATGGTTCTTCAGATTGATGGGGAATGTGTTACATATGGTTCTATATAGAACATTTTGAGAACTGAAAATGGTTCTGTAAAGCACCAAAAAGATTCTTCTTTTATTACAAGCTTGACATCGTAACAGTAAAACAGCTCTTTTTGGTTATGAATACACTGCCTGGTGCCAGAGACACGTGCACTGAAGTATCAGAAGGAAAGTAAGTATTTCATATCTAACCTGTGATGTTTCATCGAGTCCAAGGGTTTATTTCCTTAACGGTCAAAACCTAACTGTAAAAGTTAATGACTGATGTTTTATCTTTATTTTCACACCAAAAAGAACACAGAGCTTACAAAACCTTGTATCTCCCAAATGGCAAGTTTTCAGGACATGGAAAAAACTCTACTGACTTTTAGTTGAAGTAGATTTTTTTCACATTTCAGATCATTTCTATTTTTCCATTCATCAAGAAATGTTAACACAGCTGATATTTTCAAATTTTGTATGTAATGGAGATACCAGGTTTTGTTTTTTGGCAGTATATGTATATGTCCTCAGAAATATGTCCCAAAAAAGTAATACCTTGTACTTAATGGCCAATGGTAGTCTAATATATATATATATATATACATATATATATGCTGTCCAAGAAAAAAAAAATACGTATCTCCATTTTTTTCGATTTCTACTTTTCTACATCATTTGAGCATGTGTGTAAATTTCATCATGATGAACAGACCAAAAGAAATGTCCCAAAATGACATAGCAAAAACTCTGACTTACATTAAAAAAAACTATATATGTATACACACACATATATATATATATATATATATATATATATATATATATACATGTTTGTGTGTATATATATATATATATATATGTATATATATATATATAAATATATATATGTGTGTGTGTGTGTGTGTGTGTGTGTATAAAGTCACTGTTTAAACACTGAACAAAACCCTTTTCTCTGTATTTTTAGGAAGCAGCAAAAAAGTACCAAAAAATAGGAAAAATAGTACAATTACGTACAATAGTGGAGGTGTTGGACTAACATCTTCTTAATGTAACTTTTTTCAACCAGCTAACAGAAAACCACTTTTTCTAAAGTACCTCCACTAGTAGTTTTGGATTACATTTCTAAGCAAAGCAGCTTTTAAAATACATTTGTTTCTGCAGGGCTTTTTTCATATGAAAAAGATGTTTGTAATAATTGTAAGACATTTGAGTTTGTAAGTTTATCTACAGTGAATCATTTCTCATCAAAACACTGAATGACATTGTTTACATCTCAAATATTGTTTAGTTTCCTGTTATGTTTTGCCAAGGATTCCCCTCGCAGGTGTTTCCAAAATAGATCCTTTCAGGATACTGTTACTAAAATAGTCAGCAACATGTTTTGAAAAATATAAACACTCCCACAATGCACTGGTATTTATGAGAAGATCTTGTTTTCCATCTCGTTCACGAAGGTGCCATTTACTGAACCACTGACTGACTGGAAGGTTTGTTGCTGAGTAGTGACTGTAATTTGCACTCATGGTCCTGGAGGTCATTATGTAGATGATAACCTGAGGTACGGCAAGCAGTCACTGCCGTCGGTGCACGAAAGAGCACACGCTTCCTTATTCAGTTCAGTTTACGTATGTGTGATTAATGCACCGAATCAAATGAAGGTAAAAATACAGTACAGTCACAGCTGTCAATTAGTAACAGTAGTCAGTCATCCATCCCTACTCAGGGATAAATGACTGACTAGGTCGTTGGGGCCAGTGTCCAGGCGTCTCTGACTGCCAGGGGTCTTGGGAGGTGTCGTCTTTGAAAATATACAAATGACCACGTAAATGAAATAAATGAAGAAATGTTATTCAGCCTCTTTTCTGTTTTCAATCATTGTTGACTCACTTAGCTTGAAATGCCCCCCTTAAGAGGGGGGGCATGAGCTGCAGTGAGCCAGATCAAATCATTTGTGGATGAATACAATCGATTCCTCACAACAGTGTTCCAACATCTAGAGTAAAGCCTTCACAGAAGCATAGAGACAAAACAGTTTATGTAGATAATGTCATTACTTCACCAGTTAAAGGGAAATTCCACCAATTTTTCAAAATGTCTGCATAATTACGTTGTTAAGATGTAAACAAAGTCGTTCAGAGTGGTTTGGTGTGAAATGCTCCATTCTAGAGAAACTTACTGAGTCAGAATTGTTCACAGTGGTGGTGATAGGAACCAGACGTCCACCTCTAAAAGCTCTCTCACAGAAAATTATTACATGAAATGGTTATGAATTCACTGCCTGGTGCCAGTGATATGTGCACTTAAGTATCAGAAGGAAAGCAAGTACTTCATGTATAATGTGTATTATTTAATAGTTTAATAGGGTAAATTTCCATGTGACAATGATTCACTGATTTGAATTAGTGTGAAAATCTGTAGGAAACAAACTTACACTTCTGTTTCCTTAATGGTCAAAACCTAACTGTAAAAGTGTAACTGTACTTTATTTATTTATTTATTTATTTATTTATTTTGTCATTTCCAAAAAAACCTATGTGAAATATAGGTACAGTTTTACAAAAACAAACAAATAAATAAAACTTATACATACATATATGTATGTATGTATGTATGTATCATTTTTCTTTGTTTTTTTGGAAATGGCAACATAAATAAATAAATAATAAAAAACATACCAAAAAAGTACAATATTTAAGTACAATAGTGGAGTTTTTGCACTTAGTCTCCAAATCATAATGCAACTTTTTTTTGGAAGATGCAAACAAAAAAGTACTAAAAAAGTAGGAAAAATAGTACAATAGTAGAGTTTTTTTTGACATCTTTGTAATGTTTTTCAACCGGCTAACAGAAAACTACTTTTTCTAAATTCCCTCCAGTATGAGTTTTAGATTTCATTTCTAAGCAAAATAGCTTTGAAAATGTTTTTTTTTTTTTCTGTGAGACTTCTGTTATATGAAAAAGATGTTTAATGAAAGTATAGGGCTAAATTATAGACATTCGCCTTTCCAGGAAAAGGAATCATTTCTGATTCTTACAAGTGGAGAGGTGCTGATTTTCATTGACTGGAAAACTGACCAGGAACAAAAACAGCTCTAGCCCAAAAGAAAAAATCCCGCTGTGATCCATTCCAGTTTTTCCGTGCGCCTTCAACCAGCGTAACCCACTAACGCTGTGTGTATCTGTGAAAGAGAAATCGAGCCTTGTTTACAGCAGCGACGATTCAGCGGAGCCGAGCTGCAGATACAGGACTTTACTACGCGCTTATCTGAGATGATGATAACGAGGAGGACGGTGGTGATAACAGCGAGAAGGATGTACCTTCAGACCTGTCAATGAAAACGTATTTGGTTGGGAATTAGGGAAACGGAGCACCCATTTCTGTAGGAAGAAAAAATTTGGGTAGCTTAGCGTGCTTGCTAACGTAATTCAAAATCTCAGAGCGAGCAGACGGGAGTAAAGGCGAGCGGAGAGAGAGGGGAAAACGGAGGACGGAGAGCTTACAGTTGGCTAAAGCCTCTCTTTTCCAGCCCCGACTGGTGGATATTATTTACATATTTCCTCCGTCCATCTTCCTCTCCCTGTTAGGACTTTTCCTCTTTCCATTCATCTGAGGAAAACTAATCACCTTGCTGCCTATGAAGATCACCACGCATCCCCCTCCTTTCGCATCCACGTCTCACCCAGCTAGCCTAGCTTTGCTTTGCTCCTGCTTAGCTTAGCCTGGCCGGCGTCTCGCGAAGCTTTTATTCGGCTCGGCTCGGCTCTCGGCGCCGAAGAGTTGCGAAGAAATGGAATGCGAAGATGCGGCTTCCCAAATCGCCTCGTCGTGTTTTTCTCTCCTATATCCCTCGTTCGGCGTCTTTCACGGATAGTAAACGGAACCGAGTAGCGCTAAAACGCCCGTTGGCGGTCCATGCCGAAGAAAAGGCGAGCTAACGTTTGTTTGGTAGGCTAAGCTAACCCAAGCTACGCTAAGCTAACTGGATTGAAAGATCACTTTATAGCAACGGACTAACGTTAACGAATTCCTACAGGCTTCAGCAGCACTGCTGCTCGGCTTTTGTTTTTCTTTTCTAGACTGAAAAAGCATTTTTTTCTTCTTCGCCAAGGGAGAAAACCAAAGCCAAGCCAGCTAGATAATAAATTAAAATAATTTTGCTCAGTTTCGGATTTTTTAAGTCAGAGAGAAAACAAAACGCTGTGAAGTACGTTACGTTACAGACCTCAGCCTCAGCTCCAACCGCCGAGTTCATTTCTGAATCTTTATTTTTTCTTTACTCTCTCTCACTCTAAAGAAAACAAGTGTTTACAGGAATGAGGTCTTGGAGAGCAAGGAATCGTTTGACCTTGTTTTGTGGTCTGCTGCTGTCCCTCTCCACTATTTGCCCATGGCCCGCAAACGGAGAAAGTAAGTAGCTCAAGTCATAGAAATTGGAAGTTGAATAATGCTTTCCAGAGGTAGTTGCAGGCACCTATGTGTGAAAAATGTTGCTTTAAAAGAAGAAAATTGCCTTGTTTCTTTTACCTGTGACTTTTAGACAGGACGCAGCAAGCGAAGAGCTGTTTATGAAGTATTTTAAAGGGCTTATATAATGGAAATGTTAACGTTAAAAAAATAAACACTGTTTCGAAACTTGCACACACTCCCAGTCATATATGGCAACTAAGCAAGGAAAGCAGCATGTTTTGCATATTTGTCATGTCACAAACATGAACGCATATACATATACCCATCTATTCAGGCTAGCAAGTTACATTGAAGTTATAAGGAGTGCTGCACAATACAGATCAACCAACCAGAGTACAGATTATTTACATATGTCAGTCTTAAAGGTGTAACCTGTTTAATTCTAGGGGATACATATAAGATGGAAAATGGTCATGTAAAAGTGAATTATGAGTGTTTTTGGTAAAGGAACGCAGCCAGATAACATAAGTGGACATCTGGGAGAAAAATACAGGATATGTGCCTTTTCATAACAAAAAAAAGTCAAAATTATGAGTTAAAAGCTAGCAAGGTTAGTCTACCTTTTAAATAAGGTCATTAGATGTGAAATAAAACCCATAATAGACTCAGCACACTATAGGCTTGGCATTTCCTATAAGAACAGTAGTAAGATCTTAGTTAATGTTGTTTTCCCAAATACCACTAAAATCTCCACATGGAATAGTTAAAACTAGTAAGCTGCTTGATTAGCTTCGTACCAACGGTTTCCAGTTTTTGAATGACTAAATGGCTTGGTTACCACACAAATGGAGACTCAAATGAATACAGTAAATCATAATGGAGTAAACCATATTCTCTCTGTCATTGAGCAGATTTGCTTCATATAGGTCAGGCCACAGTCCAAGTCTGTCACTATGGCATATTTTTTGTTGTAACGTCTGGTGACATTTGTGACATCATGGTCTAAGCAGACATTTAACTACTTCTGTTGTTGACTGTGAAATACCAACTGTTATGATTGTTTGAATTGTTTACTGTGAAGGATGTTGTTGAGTTTATACTAAACTGACAGAGTATTCAGATTTTTGAAAGGTGGTCAAAGTAGGCTTTTAACCTCTGCTCCATTATTACTTGATATAAGCTGAGTTTGCCCTGAAATGTGTTTTTCTCCTGTTGGTTTTTCATCACAATGTCATGAAATGCATCACATTTAGGATACAGGTTTAAGTGTTTAGGACACAGAGGGCAAATCACTGGTTTAAATTAATTTTAATAGCTGTGTTTATTTACATGGGGTAACCTTTTGGCTGATTGAATTTGGATGAATGTATAGAAGACATACCTTGTGGATTATTTGTTTGTCAGTGTGGGCTAGCTAGATCTGATAAATTCATGCTGTTTGACCAAATTACAAGACTGTTTACAGCTTTTGTAGCTTTTTTTTTGGCTATAATACGCTAAGTAGGAAGGAGAGCGCAAACAGCCGTCATTAATTTCAAAAGAAGGGACATTACATGTAATCACTTCAGTGTGTTGTATGAGCATAGACCACGTAATATGTCTATTTTAAATCAATAACTTCGTCAATGCTGAGAAAGGAGGGGAAAGAGGGCAGCTTTTGCATTTCCCTTCATGTTTCGCCACCACAAAATTTCCATGTTTCCAAGTAAACTGCAAACAAGACTCCCTGATTCATCCAGTTCATCAAGGGGGGGAAAAAAAAGTTAAGGTTTTAAAATAGAACATGTAAAAACACCTTCCCTAGCAAAACAGACTTGGTTCTGTTGATTGGAAGAGTGAGGAGTTTGTGAAGCATGTGTAATTGGGTTTTACTGTTAACCCCAGTGGTTGCAGGGCAGGGTGGCAGCGGAGGTTCGCCATCGAGGTCCTAAGTATAACGTACCTTTTGCTGCTTGGACAGGGAAAAGATTCCTAGTGTGGCAGAAAAGTGGTTGACTAGCTTATCGTTTTATGCTTGGAACTGGTTGACCTTCTTGTTCTTGTTTTGTTTGACAGAAATATTGGCTGTTTTCTGATTTAAAATGCCATACATTGACCAGTTTATGCAGGTCATAAGAATTTCCAGTCTTTCTCTGCATGTTAACATGTGGAAACCACTGGCATTGTTTTGTGGTTAACGCATTGAAGTGGCTGCAAGTGTATCAGTGCATGAATCAGCTTTTTTAATCACTTAGCAGTCAAATCTTTCTCATCTTATTTAATTTTACCAGACCACAGCTGCTCCTGCCTTGTGAATGTTGGGTCTTTAGACTGTCATTGAAGAATTATTGAAGAATCTTTATTTCATGTAGATTATGCAAGAAATTGGTAATTGGGCTAGAAGAATTAAATGATTCAGTGACTACTATTGAAATGGCCATTTAGTAATCTGTACAACATGAGTTTTGCATGTGTATATAGCTGGTGTCATCAAGGTCTACCTCACCGCATGTAATACAGTGTCATTTTAGAGTTGTAAATGCCATCGTTTCCATTACTCTTTACTAAGTCAGGTCTGGCTGCCAGGCTTGGGCTGTTATTGTTTGCTCTGGCATTTAGGCATTCAGGTTTTTTTGTGTGTTAATTCCAAACGGCGACATCAGTGATTGACCTAGTTTTGGAGTGCCAAAAGCTTGTTACCTATGAGAGTTAGCGGTGGCGGGGCAGGATGAGGTTATCAAATGTAAACAAGAGATTTGGAGTGCCATCAAAGTAATAAAGATAGCACTGTTTGCTCAGCAGTGTGAAAATGGAAGAGTATGCAGACAGACACTGCGGTCTCAGTCTACCAGCAGAGCGATGCTTTTGCTTTTCAGATTCTATTATATTCATTATTTCTTCGCCATGTCGTGTAATAATGTAGGTTAACCCTTTGCTTTCACTGGTCTTGACAAATTGCAAATGGTACATAAAAGTAGTATGCATGAAGTAAAAATGCTATTAACGAATGCTGCCTTTTCACTGAGCATAAACATTTGTTGTTTTCCTCCTCTAGTCTGTGGTCCAGCCATCGACATTGGAAACGAAATCAGCGATTTCAAGAAACTGGAGAACTGTACGGTGGTTGAGGGCTACCTGCAGATTCTTCTTATCGGAGGCAAGAACAACAACAATCAGGAGGTCTTCCGCACCCTCAGTTTTCCCAAGCTGACCATGATTACAGACTATCTTCTCCTCTTCCGTGTTGCTGGTCTGGACAGCCTGAGCACCCTTTTCCCGAACCTTACGGTCATCCGAGGCCGCAATCTCTTCTACAACTATGCCCTTGTCATATTTGAGATGAACAACTTGAAGGACATTGGCCTTTACAGCTTACGGAACATCACTCGAGGCGCAATACGGATCGAGAAGAACCCGGAGCTCTGCTACTTGGATTCTGTTGACTGGTCCCTCATTATGGATGCTGATTTTAACAACATCATTGCGGGAAACAAGAAGGCCAAAGAGTGTGGAGATGTCTGCCCAGGGATCATGGAGGACAAACCGCTATGTATCAAGACCACCTTCAACGATAATAGCAGGGACCGCTGCTGGACCTCCAACCACTGTCAGAAAGGTAAGGCCTAGTGGAACTTTGAGATGCTTTCATGCCGTCTGCGCTTTCGGTTGTCTGTATTTAATTGTTTGTGTCTGCTTTCTGAACTATGTGTCCAGAAGACCTTGCTTGCTTAATTTGCAGACGTTTCAGGCTGATTTTTGCTCTGATGTTATAACTTTTTCTGGATGGAAATAAGTGCTTCATGCTCATTCCGTCGCTTCAAGTCTCTGTTTTTATAGACGATTTATTGCAAGATGGAATTTGCTGACAATAGGTCAGTGTGATGTGTGCTGTCTGGTCTAGTCCAGTCATCTCGGCCTTAACTGCAGTTAGTTGCTCATCTCTCTAGTTTTAAAAAATAACTTGATGAATAAATAAAAGGGGTCACTCAGAATTCATCCTCATGCAGTCTGCGTATTCAGACTACCTAATGCATCTGAGTTCATTTGCAGAGCAATGAGGGAATGGGGTTGAAACAGGGCACGTCTCTCTCTCTTTCTCTTTCTCTCTCTTACTCTCATTTCTGTTTTGCCTCTCTACTCCAATGCGTCATTGAAATTGAAACAAAACAGTGATTCTGAAGTCAAAGTTTAGACTACCAGCTTTAATAAAAGGGTATCTAAATCCATACTGGGTGAATTGTGTAGGAATTGCAGCTGTTTTTATATATATAGTCCTCCCATTTCAGGTGACCAGAAGTAATTGGTCAGTTGGCTCCTCAGTATTTTCTTGGCCAACTGTGTAGTTTCATTGTTAGTTTGTGCATGAAAGAGCCGACAGTAGGTTCAGAGGTTAGTTCTATTATGTGGCTTTTGCGTCTTTTGTCTGATGCTGCTTTCCCTGTCCAGTAAATCAGTATGCCAGTAAAAATCTGACCTGAGATGGCTAAAACAGCAGGTGTGTCAGAATTGTTGGCTGTATAATCGAACAAAAACACATTGGTGACAATAACAAACAACCAGCTGGACCATAGTAAAGGATGACCAAAGAATACATCGTGAAAAAATCCTGTCATGTCATGAAAAGAGGGAAAACACCATTTTATGCAAACCACTGGTTAAACTTAAAGAACAGAAAGTCTAAATTACAGTTCACTTGAAAAGTACCTTTTCAGAGTCTTTGGACTTTAGAGGGCATCTTGTTCAATGATAAGAACAATAGTAACCTCTACTAGACTGATGGAACGAGGAAAGTATGGAGGGGGAAAAAAAAAAAGAACCGCTCATGTCATGATCCAAAGCAAAACACCTCATCTGTGAAACATGTTGGCATGGGTGGCTGTGTGGCTGCTACTGGAACTACATTGCTTGTCCTTATTGATGATGCAACTGTCGACAGCAACAGCAGGATGAATTCTGAAACAGACGCATCTTGTGGAATGTTCCTGACTGGCCAAGCCGGTCACCTGACCTGAACCCCACTGAGCAGTGTTTCACTGACTGAAGGTTAGACTGAACACAAAAAGCCCCCAAAATAACCAAAAAAGAGGCTGTGTTAGAGGCCTGGCAGGACTTCACCAGGGCAAATATCCATTGATCAATTGATTGTTCATTTATTCACTTACTTTGGCCCCCTGATATGGGAAGACTGTTTACAAAAATCCCTGTGATTTCTTTATGGGTCACCTAAGATAGCTGTAAACACCCTCAAATGAAAGCGTACATTCTGCATTTTTACCTTATAGTCATTTAATTTTAAATCCTGTACAGTAGAGTGCAAAGCCAAAACAACAGAATTTGTCTCATTGTCCACATATTTGCAGACTATACATATTGCTGAGCTGATATGTTTGTAGAAACAGCTCCCTGCTTTTCTTTCTTAACACCTTCTTTCTTTCCATGACAATAATAAAATGCAGTGTATTTGATTATTGATATGATGTAATGTTGGTTTCATTAAGTTATAACAATTGCAATATACTAATATTACATTATTATATCTAAAATGTGATGTTTATCGTGTTGGGCCAGTTTGACTCCAGACAGATATTGTAAATTTTAGTTTAAAAAGCTTATTTTCTTCTCTAAACAAGTTTCAGTCTTAGGTTGAGCATTTTAACAGTTATAAAGTGGATGTTAATAGAAACTTCTCAGTAAACAGTCATAAGTCCTTTACTCATACAGCCCAGATCTCTTGTGTATGTGTGCTTTTTTTTAGATGGAGCGATTGTGTTTTACACAGGTAATGCTGGTCTTGGAATTGTTTTTCCATGTGTAGACCTGTATTTTCCGTGGCTGGACTAAGCATCACATGCCACCCATATTTTTATGCCTTTTTTCTTTTTTTGGCTTGTTCACTGTACACCGCTGAGAGGGAATGGCTCACAGTCTCATTGGGCAGGATAGTGAAAGAGGCATGACTAGGGATGACTTGTCGCATACATTCCTTAAAGAAAAGCTGACGCACTTGTATTGACTAATTCTCGCTCTTCTAACGTTAAACCACATGACTCGAGAGAAAACATGGAATGTCTGGAATTCTGATGGCATTCTTGTTGGAAATATTGTCCTCCCAGAGGCAGCACTCCACAGACTGGCTGTTACCACACCTCTTGTTAGCCAAGGTTACCAACCCCATCCAGGCCTCCAAGTGGGCCACATCAAGCTACATCTACTCCTCTTCATACACTCCTAGGTAGGCAAGTCTGACGATATACACCGATCAGGCATAACATTATGACCACCTCCTTGTTTCTACGCGCATTGTCCATTTTATCAGCTCCACTTACTATATAGGTGCACTAACAAAGTATGCAGAGAAACAGATGGACTACAGTTTGTAATTGTAGAACTACAAAATGCACCTAATATAGTAAGTGGTGCTGATAAAATGGACAATGAGCGTAGAAACAAGGAGGTAGTCATAATGTTATGCCTGATCGGTGTATATCATAATATATCATGGGTATGGTCAGTACTTCTACAACGCAGCATGTATCATAAATTAGAGATTGCAATCAACAACCAGTGTAGGATTGGGCCATATAATGATATTTATCGCTATTATGATAAATTACATCACAGTATGTCACACTATTTTTGAGTATGTTGTGGATGTCAGCAGTACTTTTAGAAGACTAACCAACTGCATGTTTTGTTACGAAGAGCGCATAATCAGTCCTGGTTAATTTGATTTAGTGGTGGACAGTATGTGAAATGTCAGATCATTTGTACTCTGTATTGTTTTTTAATAGTTAATGTGCCTCTGCTGGTTCTTTTTTGTCTATTGCAGCTTATCAGATGTCCAAAAATGAATACTGTGACATATTGTGTATCATGAAGGCTTTTTTTCCTTTAAAGGTGGCACAACAGTTTTGCTGTTTTCATTTATTTTTTGGGCTAGGATGAATAGATCAAATGAACATCATGGACACTGGTGATGTGTCCTGTCTGTTCAACTTTTTAAATTGCATTCACTGTGTTCTCCAAGGATGTTTGGGCAGATGTAAAATGTAATATCTTTCTTTAAAATTATTATTTTTTTTATTATGAAGGGTCAAAACTGGTTCCTTGGTACTTCCAAAAGTATTATTTTAAACCATATTCTTAATATTGTCTGTGTCAAAATGTATAGCATCTACTTCTTTTGACTGTCAGCAGATCACCATGGTCAGTCTGAAATGTGCTAAAAGACTAGGTGCCCACAGCTTATCTGTTTACTCAGCATCTGTATGTATGCCTTACTGTGTTGGGGTTGTTTACATGAACAGTTAGGTTAGCAGTATAGTAACTACAGGAAATGTCTCGTTTCTCAGCATTGTGGCATGAGAATGTTGTCTGACAATGTAAATTTGATATAAGGACTGATCCAAAGAGGAACAAGATGCTTGAAACCACTGCATGTTCTCAGGTTTATATGCAAATTGATCTCAAACACCATCAGTGTATTCAGTGTGTACAAGAATTCAGTATCACAGTACAGTGCACACTTTTCTGCACTGTTTTTTGGTTTGTTTACCTGTTTTCTCCACCAGATTAGTCAGTAATACACTAAAAATAAATGTCAAAAGTTTAGGTGCCATAAAACGGTGTGAAGTATGCCAAAAGCAGTAAACTAGGTATATTGCAAAGGGTTCATGTTCTAATTTTTTTGTCGTTTTTTTTGCCATTGTTCATTTTTGCTGTGCCTTTAAGACTCATATATGTAAATGAGCTCTGTTCTGGTTGACTTTCCCTTCATTCAAAAAGTTAGACACTCCTTAGAGCTTCAGAATGAATGGGTGGGGCTAAAATGCTGACGGCTGATTAGGCAGATAAATGTGAATATCATTTTTTTTTTTTTTTATTTCAAAACTTAGTTTAGTTTCCATATGTGGAATGTATTGAAACTCTAACAGTGTTTGCATACTACATCAGACACTTTTTTAATTAAAAAGAAGTACAGAACATCCGTTTTTTCCAGAATATGGGTCCTTTAAGATAAAATGGCGATGCTGGTGCAGCAGGTAGAATGGGGTTGGAGAGTGGGACTGTTGAAAGACAGCGAGTCACTGCCTGCCACTATAGTGGTCTCCATGGATTGCGGGATGTTACTATGGCAGACATGGTGCCTCTCTCTGAGGGAAAAATACTTTAGCAGTTCCTCCTTCCTTCCATATAATTACCTTGTTTTTCTTGGACACAGATGTTTCTTCAAGGGCTTGTGGTGGTTTCCAGTCAGTCTGCCTGGCCTTTCTTCTCCCTATGTCTTTAATTACCCGGTCAGGGCTTGCTGTCCACCAGGCCGTCACTGAGTGTTTCAGAGGAGTTTAGAATAGATAAAAGTTTACCGTTACTCATTTAGCCGTCCTCTAGAGACACAAAGAACAGAAAAAACAAGTCTATTGCATTTTAGTTAATAGTGTTCGAATGCTCATAAAGACGTGTCTTGTGAATTAGGAGTACATAACAGATTTGTTTTCTGACAGTAGTAGAGTATTAAAAACACTGATGAGCTTCAGGTGTCCCCTAGTGTCTGTTGTCCTCATATACCCCTACTCATAGTGACACTTGTTGTACTTTAGGCATTCTTTCATGCAGTTTTATACTTTGTTGAGGCAAGGATGATTGCGGCTAACTTCCTGATGGCTTGTAACTTTTTATACTCATTAGAAACATGCTGCCAGGAGGAATGATTTTCAATATTTTTTTTATACATGTTGTGTACTTTTTAAAGAGCTTGTGTCCTACTTTTTTCTGTTTTTTTCCTTTGTTCCCCTTGTCAACATTTGACCTATTGTAAAGCTTTGTGTACCAAAAACATCATTATTCGTTTTTACATGCCCGTTTTCCAACCTTTCTTTTTTGCTTTTAGATTTGAACAGGCTGTTTTGTTACTGTGCCTTTAAGAATCATATTTGTAAATGATCTCTGTTCTGATTGGCTGCCCTTTGTTTTCCTATTGCTTGTATGTATTTTTTAATGGATTACAATTGATTATATGGTTTATTTGACAAATCTAATTACTAGTATTTTCATCCTACAAGAAATGTCACAACGCTAAAATTAATGCTGATGACCATATCACAACAAATGCTGAAATTCTGTTTTTCTTTGGGGAAAAAAACACATTTAAATAAAAGATGTAGTATGGAAACATTGCTAACATTTCAAAATGGACCTGCTTGGTTCATATCATCATGATTGCCCTTTATTATTATTATTATTATTATTATTATTCTTCTTCTTCTTCTTCTTCTTCAGGTAAACAAAATAGTTTCAGTAGAAGAAAAAGGCATAACTACTTGGTTAATGGTAGCAGGAAAACAGGTTAAGTCTACCTAAAAGACACATGGTATATTTTGCTCACACATGACTGAGCAGTAAGGACATTAGAGCATTTAGCTTAACTAAAAGTTATTTATGAAGACACATTAAATGCGTGCCAGTAATTTAAAACAGAAATGTAAAACAATACCAATCATTTCGAACAAAAACACTACTAAAATGACGTTCTTTCCTTTCCATTTGAAGTGATTGATGACATTGTTTGCAGACTGTTTTATTAAGCATTGGTGACATTACATTTACCTGTCTCAAAAGCAAAGTATTTTGAGTTTGGCTGATTTCTTCTTGTTTGTGTCATGTGTTGGTGCTGTTGCTGTATCTGCACATTTAGGCGCTATTGTGACTTTGCTTTTCTCTCACTTTCTCAAATGTTCTTCTTCTTGCAGTTGGATGGGAATGTAAAACCAACTTTGCCTTGGTAATACTGGTAACATATAAAGTATTAATCCTATTTGAAAAAATAAGTGTTGCCATTGACTCGGCACCAAAGTACCAGTTCTTGTGACAGGTCTAAATCTTGCTAAGCAGTAATAGACGAGTTAATTGCTTTTGTTATGATTGTTAGGATCTTTTGCAGTTAGGATCTGACTCTGATGAAGTAGTCGGCAGTTGTTCAGTAATGTCTCTTTGTGAAGTGCAGGATGATTTGAGTTTGTTATATCCTGGAATAAGAGTATTATGACCCTTTACAACAAATGCAACAGTGAAGCTAAAATGTGATCTTGCTAAGTTGGCATCAGCAGTGAGAAACCCAGGCAAGGTGGATTTTGCCTTGGGGTTACATGCACATAGTCATATGCAAACATTTGAACGCCCTGGTCAAATTACGTTTTGTTGATTTTCTAAGTGAAAATGAGTTCTGTACAGAGAACACTCTTAAAAATGACATTTAAATCTTTGCTGACTAACTTAAAATGGGCCATAACTTTTGCTCATTTTCATTTTTTTTTTCACCCTAATATGTTAAATTTAGCAAATAAATGGTAATTGTGCATTAAAATTTGCAGAAGTGTGTTCTCCGTACAGGATGTGTTAACTTATTTTCACGTAGAAAATCAACAAACATTCAATTTGACTAGGAGCGTCCAAACTTTTGCATTTGCAGTTTGCTTCTCAGTTCTCGGCTAATTGCGCCGATCATGCATGGAAGACTGTTCTGGAGAACGTTAATCTACAAGGCTTGTGTGTATGTTTGGGAAATATGCACCTTATGAAATGTGCCTTGCGTGAGTTACAGTAAACAGGAGCTTGTGTTGCGACATAAAGAATAGATGGTTGCGTGGAAGGTTTGCACAGTTCACAGAAAGTTCAGTCAACACTCCCTTGTTGTCCAGCTGAAGTGTGAGCAGCCTCGGCGGGAGGCCCAGGGGAGGGGAGGCAGAAGGAAAGCTCTCATCACTTAATGAGCCGTCTCTGAGTGATCTCATCCGCTCTGCATCACCACCGGAAACATTCAAACTCCCAGCCAACACATGAGGAGGGATTTCAGGGAGGGGGGGGGGTGGGTTTTAAGGCTGGTCGGAGCTTTAGACCGGAGAATGGAGCCTTGTTTTAATTACCGCCCATTTATCTGCCCACATGTTAAAGGCTGGCTTTCTGCATGGGCGGGCAATACGATAGTGTGACTTCCAATTGTGTCTGCCTGTGCTCAGCTTCTGCCCACATACTTCATTAACCTCTCCTTGTGAAGTGATAAAGCCCTCTCCGTGGCTCTAGTGTTGTGTCTTTGCCAGGCCTGCTCAATGCCAGAGTCAAGGTCAAAAGAGACTGTCTGCCAACAAGCACTCCTCAGCCTTGGTGTCTTGCTCCTCACGAAGGAGACGTGTTTGAGTCTGCAGTCTGTGTGATAAAATATGTCTGCGCCACATGTGGCTGCAAGAAATTTCAGTGTCATGACTATCTACGTTAGTCATTAGATTTGCATGTTCTAGATTGTAGAAGCCTTGAGTCATCTAGGCTAGTTGCCCATGGCTGTATCGCAGACGCATTTTCTCTTGCATTTAGCCATCAGCCATTCTCTCTGCAGGCTGAAGCATGTTTTTAGTTTTGTTGTTGAACTGGAGCCTTTTGTTCTGTTGTTTTGCTCTCTCTCTCTCTCTCTCGCTCTCTCTCTCTCTCTCTCGCTCGCTCTCTCTCTCTCTCTCTCTCTCTCTCTCTCTCTCTCTCTCTCTCTCTCTCTCAATGTTTTGCTGAGTTTTGAGGCTCAGATAACTTGCAGATAACCTTTTTAGGCACAGTGAAGTAACTTCCGGCGAAGATCACAGTAATGCAAGTGAAGAGCCAGCTTGTAGTGACATTAGAATTGAAACCTCTCAAGTCGTCCATCATTTTGTAGTAAGTGACGTGCCCATGTTAGGATCTCAGGATCTAAGCCTTTTTTGCCTATGGGAAAAAAATGAATAGCATTCTCGAGAATCTCCACTTTTGCGTCATGTGGTAAACAAAACGTTCCAAAATCTTTTTCCTCTGAATTTGTGAGGTCGTTAAGGAGCCGAAATACGACCATTGCTGCAAGCAAACTAACGCGCCTGCATTCTTGACAGAATATCCCATGCAAAGTCAGAAAGAAAACATTTAAGAACATTTATTTAAAGCAAATGTTCATAAGAGAAAAACTAAGAATGAAATGAAGAGAATTCTTATGATTTTTTTTAATAGTAATTACCTTAACCTTTTTCTTAAGTATATTGTTTAAAGCAAAAGGCACAATTAAGATTTTCTTTTTACATACACTTTTGTGAATCTAGCCCCAGCATTGTGTTGTTGCAGTGAATCAAAGCTCGTTAGGTTGGAAATGACTACAATGAATTTGCCGACATTCTAGTGAAAGCTCAGTTAACCAACCAGAAAATACGTCCAATCTGTCCTATCGGTTTGACCTTTGACAAAATAAATATGATCTGCTGTTAATAATAACTGTAAACATAGGAATGTTAACTAAGATTGTTTGTATGTGTTTGTATGTGTGTGTATGTAATATATATAATATATAGATTACATTAAAGATATAGATTATTAAAGATAACCACAAAATGAAAAATGCACAGAGCACAGAGATCAATTAAGCAGCGATTCCCTGTGGTTGAGGTGATTCCCTGTGGTTCCACCATACAGGGATCACAGACTCTACTGACTTGGTCTATCATTCTGCAAGAATGTGTTGTGTGAAAATGACTGGCGGGGGCAGGAGTTGCTGTGGCAATGGTGAGGAAAGGGCGAGGAGGGCAGACTAGGCTTGTGTCATCCAGCGACTGCTTGTTTAAGCAGCAGGATTCCAGACTTTTGCCCAAACATGTTAGGAATGGTCTAGCGCTGGGTGATGGTTAAAAACAGGAAGCGCCATCGCTTTTATCCCTTTGATGCTGCATTTCAGTGTGGTCTGGGGATGAGTGGGGGAGGAAGTTCAAGGTTAGACTGAGCGGACGCCACATGATGCCGCAACCCGCAAAGTGCGAGAGATTAACTGAGCCGTGGTTTAATAGCCCCTACAGGCAGCTGAGTGCTGAGTGCGTGCTCGGCTGCAGGTCTGAGCGCAGTTGCATTTTAAACTTTTGTTTGGTCGAGCAGCTGCTGCTCAGAGGCGTGAAGTTCAAAAACTGTTGACATTTAGGAGTGCTAGCTATAATAATTTAGCGTTGTTGCAGTCAACTTTGTCACAATACACTTTCCTGGGCATGCTAACAGTATTTATACAACACTGGTTAATTGAATGCTTTATTAAAAAATAGGAATTTGGACCAACTGTAGCGAGTTTGTAAACAGCCATTGTTGACATATTGTCTCATTAAAGTGGAATTGTGCATTATTCAATTGTTGAAATGTAAACAGTCATTCAGAGAGGGCACTATAATATTTTAGCATTAGTGCAGTTAACTGTGTACACTTTACTGAGCATGCTAACAGTATTTATTGAACACTGGTTAATTGCATACTTCATTAAAAAAGACATTTGGACCAATTGTAGAGTGTTTGTGAACAGCTATTGTTGACATACTGTTTCATTAAAGGGGAATTCTGCCTTATTCAACTGTTAAAAAGTGTAAACAGTTATTCAGATCAGTTTATTGTGAAATGGTTCATTGTAGAAAAACTTACTGACTCAGATTTCTTTACAGTGGTGGTGAATCACGATGATTGAATCATGATGTGTACAAAGCAAATATAACCATTATATTTGCTATCCAACATGACCAGTGAATCTACATGTGTCTTGTGAGTTTTTATATGTTGTGCTGATGATCGTAAAGTAGTGATAAATCCGAAACTAAAAAAAGTTTTTTATGCGACTATTTTGCCTTATAACACCCTGCATGTACCTCTCCGCCATGGATTTCAAAAAAAATGTTTTAGGCCTAGACCTTTTAAAAAATCGTAAACAATGTCTTAAGTATTAAGCAACATTTTTGTAACCATTTCATGTAATACTTTCAGTAAGGTTGTGTTTTTTTATTTATTTATTTTTTTTTTTTTTGAAAGAGGCATTAAACACTTCAGACATCTGGTTCCTATTACCAACATTGTGAACAATTCTGACTCGACAAATTTCTCTAGAATGGAGCATTTCACAACCACTCTCAGTGACTTTGCATCTTAAAGATTTAATTGAGTTTTTCAAAAAATTAGTGAAATTCCCCTTTAAAACCTCATAGTATGAAGGAGCTGATTAGATGTTAATGAGGTGCACTATAATATCAGTTTCCTATGGGCGGGCGATGTGGCAGAAATATCATCGTACTTCAAAGCGTTTTCGGTGACTTTTTTGGTAACTGTTTAAAAAATCATAGTCATTGGACAGTTTAGGTTTTACCAATATTCCAAACCGATCTTTGATGGCATATTTGTTGTGCTCTGGATGAGCAGAATATTGAGATGACATTAAGGTGATGTTAAGGTAACATTGCTAAAATGTTAAAGTTTAACATGCATTTTATTTATTTTAGTGCATGTGAAACCCTGTATAATATGTTTTATAAATGTTTGTGTCTGAATTGCCGTCAAGATCCATAGATATGTACATGAAAAATATCACATCACCATTGGCCCACAGTTTCCACATTGGTCCAGCCCTAATTCTTAGTATGTTATGAAAATTTGGCACTGCTGTTTTGCTGGTGCTTGTTTTGCTTGTTTGTAGGTAAACTTCAGATAGATTAGATACCTAAATGCATATTATTATAAAAATGTCAGCAAGAATTGCAGTACTACATTTTTGCAATATCACCCACTCCTAAATATATCTGTACTGCAGGCCACCAGAGCCGAGGAAGAGCTGTATCGAAATGCAATACTTTTATGGTTCCAGCTGCATTACTTCAATACTATGTATCGAATATTGAAATATCCACTACCAAATTTCAGTATCCACGTAGTTTGTCTTGTCTCAGCATCCCTGAGCCAAACAACATGCTTGTTTTAAAATGTAGACTGCTGATTGGCTGACTACATTAATTATGCATATTTTTAACATTAGTGTTAAAAATTCTTGATTAGTCTGCAATCATAAACCATAGATGTACCAACTTCCTGCCACTTGCACTTATTTCTGGTTTATGCTGCACTCAGTTTTGTTTGTAATTTAAAAGAAGGTATTAAGAAAAGAAAAATCTGTATTCATGTTAAAGTAAATGTATTGGAATCAGATGTGAAACATTTTGGATGATGGCCAGCTCTAGGTAGAACCATCCCCTAAGCATACCCTTTGAGTTCACTCACTTCTCTTTATTTCAGAAAGGTAGCAACAGGTCATGTCAATTATCTTTTCCATTTTTTGTGCACTGGTATGTTAGTGAAGTCTTAGTGTTTACACCGGTAGACTTCCCTGAAGAGTTAAGTGCAGTGGCATGTTCCAGTAGGTCTTAACCCGGGCAGAGATCTTATAATGCAAGCCTGCCCTTATTTAGCCTAGCCTATTTTTAGCTTGATAATCATTTAAGGATTAAATCTTTGTGGTATTCATGTGATGATTGGGCTTTCTTGATCCTGAATACAGCTTGAAGCAATTCTTAGAAAAAGAGGGTTTTTCAGTAAAGGTTCACTGTTAAAGATGCAGTTTAGTGCTGCAGTAGGTCTGGCCTGCCTCCTTGATATCAGGAATGACTAATAATAATATTTTCAAAATTCCAGCGGTGTCTTATGGTTGGCGACATGACTGTATGGGATGCACGTATGAGACAAATGACTTAAGAAGTTTGACGAAGGCAACTAATATATATATATATATATATATATATATATATATATATATATATATATATGTGTATGTATATGTATGTGTGTGTGTGTGTGTAAAGCAACATGCAGATTAGACTAGGAATTTGAAAGTGGAAAGAAAAATGACATTGTAATAAGCAATAAAACTAAATCTGTAAACCGATTATGCATCAGAAAATGGGATTCCAGCTAGTAGTGCTTTTTCTAATGTTTTGATTTTGTCTTATAGAGTATTAGACATCATGACGGTGGCGTAGTTCTAACTGTAGATGTTCTTTGTTCACCTAGTTTCCTGTTTATATTGCTGTATGTCGGCTGTTTTCTCCTGTTGTTGCCCCCAGACTTATCAGCACAAATTTGATTCTAGCAGTGTACAATCAGTAAGGTTGAATCACAACCTTCAGCTCAATGCATCATGATGTATCTGTGCATTTTGACACCCCTAAGTCCTTGTGTTTTGTGATTTGTCCCACACAAGCAATCTTGTTCTGTCTTTCAACCTTTTTAAAATATTCTCTCTGGATTGCCTGTCATAACTCTAGCAGGAGATGTGCAGGAAGAGCAGTAAATAGCTCTGCTTCTGACTGTAATTTGCCTCCGCCTCGTTTTTTTGTCTCTCTCGCGGCTGCCGCTCATGAAGAGGAAATTAGGTCTGGTGTGTGGAGTGAGCTGCCTGCAGACTACGTTACAGGGTGATTCAGCCCACGCACTTAACGTTTCATTCATAAAAACGTGAGCTTGTAGCTACTTCCTGTTTAGCAGCCTGGCCTCTGTAGTGGATTCCATACAGTCTGAGCTAAATGCCAGAAATGAAGGGAGGTTTTTTTTCCCATTTTCTCCCACTGCAATCATTGCTGTCTTAACCAGCAAAAACTTAAACCAGTGGCAAGTATGCTGCATTCATGTAAGCCTTCTAATAAACAGCTGTTAGGAAATTGTCTGATGGCAGTTAAATTCTGTTCTCATTCATAGAATAGAATATGAATGAGACTGCACCAGCATTTTGATTCCCAGTGGCCAGCTTTGGAGTGATGCGGATGTAGCAGTGCCATTCTGTGACGGTAGCTGTCGCTGTGTATAATGTTTGTGCACTCTAGTAACCTCACTGTTAAACATTCTGCTCTATATGAGCCAGTTTAGTAGTTTTCCTCACTGTTCATGCTGAGACTACCACTCCTCATCTCTCCATCTGTGCTAACCGTCAGTTTCTGACTTCTGACAGCTTTTAGCTCAGGATAACTGTGTCAAACTCGTGTCCTGGAAGACCACAGCTCTGAAGAGATTAGTGTGGTCTGATGCTGAATTCTGTATTCAACTTGTTAAATGCTTCCTAATTAGCTTAGTTGTGTCAAATGAGGTGGAATTCTAAACTCTGCAGTGCCGTGGCCCTCGGGGACCAGAGTTTAGCATCCCAAGCATAGAACTGGAAGAATGCAGTTCATGTCACCTTGCAAGATACCGCCTTTCTTTTTATATATTAATTTACAGCCAGTTGGGAAGAAGCGACAAGGATTAAGAATCGCTGAAGTTAATGCTTCCTCCATTCGGATTTGCATGGCCAAATTTAACTTGATGTGAAGCTTCAGGTGCTTGACATGCATCTATTGTTGTACCGGTTAGCTATAATATTAGTTCATCATGCAGAGCTAACCTCTGTTACTCTTCTAACGCCTTACTCGTCAGTTTCCCTCTATTATTTTTGAATAAAACGCATTTTCAAAGTCATTCCTGTGCATGCTGTTAAATCTTGGTGCTGCTGAATGATTTAGCCTCCTAACACCACTGTGATCACACAGAAATTGCTTTTTGATTGCTTGATGTTAAACTTCATTTAAGGTTCATTTTCATGAATTTATTTCAAGTTAGTTGAAAGGTTGCCTGACACTTATTTTTTTTCCCCCAGCTTGCTGCCTTTTATTGAATATTGTGGAACCTTCTCACCAACTCAGCACTGCACTCTGTAAGATCTCTGTTGTTCAGGAAGCGCAACCTGGCACTTTATGGCATTATGTAATTAAGAACCCCGCTCAGCGCTCCCAGCTCTTGTGTGAGGAGCATGCAGGGGGAGGCTGCTTTGGCTGCTAAGTGGCCTACCGTCTGAGCTGAGATATCCCACAGGTGAAAGCTAGCATGTGGGCTGCTTAGCTGTATGTGATTAGATCCCAGGCTTTACCTTACTCCAGTGAGGTCAGAGATTAATTCAGGATCATTGAATTGTTTTACTATTTAATCATTAGAGGGAGCTTAGTGTCAGATATATATATATAGCTAGATAGGGTACAGAATGTACCTTATAGGCCTGATCCATAAGCCTGATCCATATGGACCTTTTAAAGCAAGGACAAACCGTGTGGATTACCGGCACGTTCTGTACTCCCCTAATCTTTTGTATTACTATTTGCATCACAGATAGGAAAAGGTATTGATTTGTCACCCATTTATAACTGTGCATAAGTTATTTATGAGAATTAGGGCGCTTAGGGTGAAGCCAGTATTTTTTGTTAGGTCATGTATGGTGGACGGTAAAATATATTTGTATTTTATTATATATATATATATATATATATATATATATATATATATATATATATATATATATATATATATATATATATATATATATATAAAATCATATTTAATATAGAATATTTTTGGATTAGTTGGAGATTGACATACACAGCAATCAACAGTACCTACACTTAGATGACCGGTCATATCGCTCATCTCTCTCCAAGTTAATTGCATGTTTATTATTGTGGAATCAAAAATTTTATGATCTAGTGTAACTGCTCTACCCTAAATGTTAGTATAGCTGGTTTGAAGTCATCTGATGTTACGGATTATGGGGGAATCCTTAGGATACTCTGTGGCATAAAGATGGATCTCTCTGAGGGCACTGGAGCTCTGCCAGGGTTTGGATTGTGGATTCTCCTCCGATTAGTAAGGCTGCCACTTCCTATACTTTCACTCCTGCTTCAGTGTGATGCCTAAATGTAATCTAAAGGGGGATTTTCCATATAAAATGGTCATATATTAAATTAGTCATAAAGGCAGTATCTGTAATATTCATTATAAATCTGTTATAAATGCAGTCAGTATTAGTAACCAAGTAATCTGCAGATTCAGTTGAAGATTATTCAAATCAATAAGGCCAATAAAATGGACTTGGAGCTAAACAACAACAAAACCAGTCTTGCAGAGTTTCCAAAGTATTTTACTTGGGGGTCTTTCTAAAGAAAGACTTCTTTAGAACAATATTAGGGATGCACGTGATAGTGGAATCATATCACTATTGGCAGATAATTGCTTTAAAATATTATCTGCATTGGACAGATGTTTAGATTTGACAGATATTTCATTTATTGTGTTCAGTGAGAGCTGGATGTTTAGGTGATGCTGGGATAAAATCTCTGCATTTAGCTTGTTTTACTGCATTTGTAACCCTATACAAATAAATGTACACATTTCTCTGTAATGCACATCCAAGTGGACTTAATATCAAGTTTATGCATCAGCAGATCTGTAGAAAAATATCAGATAACTGTATCTTCCCACAATTCACATCTAAGTGCCTCCGTAAAAAAAAAAAAAAGTGGCAATATACAAATTGTCCACCAGACTCTGTTTCTTGCTGTAATGGAGATATTTAGAATTTATATTTTAAACAATTATAATTTTTTTTTTAATTTATCAAATAATAGAGTGCAATCAAGTCATTGTGACAGCCCCATTTCAATCCATTGTAAGCAAGGAAAGTTATGAGCATCCAGTTCAGCTAAATCAAAAACATTGCAAAGTGTGGTACCATGCTAGTGTCATGGAGTCACATGACAAAGGTGCAAAACGTGTCAATATGATGGTACAAGTATATAAAACATATAAAATATATAAAATAATGTGAATCTACAATAATAAAATAAATAAAAAGTGCAAAAATGTGTAAATTGAAATGCTGCTGTTCCATGTGCATGATTTCTGATTTTGGTATGTTTTCAGAGGATTCAGTTATATTTAAAAGGACATGGTATGTTTAAAATGACATGGTGTAAGTTTTATTTCAGAAAGACATAATGGCTCTATGTTCACTCTTGCACGTGATAGTCTTGCTTTTCTGAAATATCATGGCAGCATCATTACACCACTGAACAAGCTTCTTTGGCTGAATAGAGGAAGCAGAAGGGGATAGTCTTTCACCTGAGTCTGAAACATTCCGTAAAGTGTTGAATAATGGTGAGTGGCGTCCTTATCTGACCTCTCCGCTGCTGTTAGCTTATCCAGCCTGTGGAGTTGACTGTGTTTAATGGCTTTAACGTCTACTTGGCCTTTGCTTATGTATTTACTTAGCCGCATTGTGGACAGTGGTTGATGGGAAGTTGCATAGCAAACTGCTGTCCATTAGTCAACATTTTATTACTATAAGCATTTGTTTCAGAGGACTGAAGTTGTCTTTTAGCTTTATGTGCTTAAGAAATCAGTCAAACAGTCTTTGCTTAATGTCTGAGAGTTTTGTGCTTTTCGTAATTTCATGATTAAAAAGTAACTGGAATAAAAAAAGAGGCTACTATAATACAACAATATAGTAGAAACTGCGCATAGCTTTGCTTTGTGTCTTCCCACTTGCAAAACATAAGTTTTTTTTATTTTTGCATTAACAGTTACACAAGGGCTTATCAGATGTTCCATTTAATGGAAGAACTGTGCTAGCCCATTTTGGGCAGCCTTTTAAAGTCACAGGATGAGGCAGACTATCCCACGCTCACTTCTCACCATTGTCACTGAGGATTTCTCAAATGTCTGCAAAGGCAATTTGTAATTACGTAGTGTCTCTATCCCCACTGTGAACAGTTTAAAACTGCCACTGCTCATAACATGCAGCTGTATTTGTGCATCTGTGCAGGCTCGTGGGATCCCTCACTTGTCCTTCCGTTTCTCTTGCATTCGGTTTTCTTGCCGCTCCCAGATGCAGGTGCTAAAGTTCCCAGGCCCTGCTTTGGCACTGAGGCTTCTAGCCATACCGAAATGGTAGAACATCACGGAAATTGGCACAACACTGCATGCCATTTGAAGGAGTAAACCAGCACTCAGGTGTCTCCCTGCTCTCATGACCCTGACACAAAGGTTCATTTCTGAATCCAACAGTGTGTAACTTTCTGAGTTTTAAAGAGGTGGGTGAGCTCAGAGCTTAAAGTCTCTTTTCGTTTAAAAGCATGGACAAATACTTAAGCTCATCTTCATACGGTGACCGACATTTGAAAAATGGAAACTTGTACCCAAGAGTTAGCCGGTAAAGTAGAGGTGGGCAGTATGATGTGATATCTAGGATGATTAATTGCCGTATACACAATTGCGATTAACAATAAAATTGTCCTTTTTTTGTTCATTTTATGTAGCTATTAAAGTACAAATCTGAGTGCCATTTGCTGATTAGCTTTCTTACGTCTTAGCTGTTGATACTTGGTTGCTCCCAACTGACGAGCTCAAGCTCAATTAAACAAATTGCTTAAGCCCACCTTCTAAAGATGATATTAACAAATGTCAAATAAACAAACATTACTCACTGCTGCCCTCTGTAGGTGTTAGTAACAAAAATCAAATAATGAACATTGCTCATGGCTGCCCTCTAAAGATATTAACAAACATTAAATAAACAATCATTACACACTGCTTCCCTCTAAAGGTGTTAACAAACATCAGTTAAACAAACCTTACTCAAGGCTGTCCGCTAAGTGTTCAGAAACATCAAATAAACAAACGTTACTCACTACTGCCCTCTTAAACAAATATCAAATAAACAAACATTACTCATTGCTGCCCTCTAAAGGTGTTAACAAATATCAAATAAACATTACTCGTGGCTGCCCGCTAAAGATATTAACATTGAATAAACAATCATTACTCACTGTTGCCTTTTAAAGGTTTTATTAACAAACATCAGATAAACAAACCTTATTCAAGGCTGCCCTCAAAAAGTGTTAACAAATCTCAAATAAACATTACTCCCTGCTGCCCACTGAAGGTGTTGTTAACAAACATCAAATTAACAAACCGTACTTACTGCTGCCCTCTGAAGGTGTTATTGACAATAATCACATAAATATTACTCACTACCACCCTCTAGAGCCATTAACAAATGTTCCTCACTGCTGCACCAATTGTAGCACCAGTTTAGTTTGTTGTGATGTAAAAATGGTTATGAAAGCAAAGAGTAGAAAAATGAAAGTTAACAACTGTGGAAAAATGATTGCGGTCAGCTCAAATAGTTGCGAACAGGCAATCATGTAATAGTTGTGGTGGTAAAATCATTGTAAGAATAATTGTGCTGGAAGTCAATAAAAGCATAAGTGACCCTGCTTAACTCAGTGTACTACTGAATATTGAATTTAAAAAAAAAATACGCGCACTCAGTTCTTGATAACATTTTTTTTAAATGTGGCACTAATGGTTTGCCAGTGCATTTTGCATGTTCCAAAGTATTAGACCTCAAGAAACCTAAATATGCATATTGTGATACACTTCACCATATTACCCACCCCTCAGGGGAAACCTTTTGTTTCTTTGTTCCCAGCAATTCTACTGGAGGACTGGGTTTTTCAGGACAAGTGTAAAGAATTAATAGACTGTTCAGAACTGGAAGTGCTCAGTCTCAGATGGTGAGGAGGTGGAGAGCAGGATGGCATGGTTGACAAGCAGAGTGCACTGTTTTACTGGACAAGTGTGGACCTCACCAAAAAAAATAATAAATGAACCCAGTGACTGGAGGTGGATCGTAACTCTGGTCCAGCAGCAGACAGTCAAAATAGTAACATTTGCACATAGATTTCTCATTGCCAGTAAACCCATTCTGTTTTGCCAATGTGGTCAGAGGAAAAGGTCACACAGAGGAAGAATTGTTCTGTTAACATAATAGAACTGGTAAAAGGAAAAAGTGGATCAGTCCCAAGACTTTTCTAATACAAATAAATACAAGCCATATAGAAATACATAGATTTATAGTAAGTCTTTTGCAGATTTGCCTTTGTGGTAGTTTCACAGGTCATCTCTTCATTTATCACTTCCTCTCTTTTTCTTTGCTTAAATGTGTTTCCTCTTAAAGAGCTTTTCTCACACTTCCATGTTAAGCTTTTACTCAAGTTTTCGGCAAGACTTTACAACAAGCTCAAGATTCAAGATACACCACTCTCCAAAAGTTTGGAATCGCCGTTTACAGTAATGTAAGCCAGTTTTGTTGCAGATGTAAGTGTAAAATGATTCTAGGATGCATTCTACAATTTTTAGTTTCAAATAGTGGTGATATCAAATGCTTGAGAAAGCTGTGTAGTATTGAAAATGAAATAGAAAATAATAATGTCCAGGATGCTTTGTATTTGAAAACTGGTGATTGAATCTTGAGGTGGATAATTTGTTGAGAAATATTATCATTTAATAACTTTACATTTTAGCCAGAAACACCTAAAATATCTTTTATATTTAGTGTCTTCTTTACACACAGTGTGTTATTTTTTAATAAAAGTTAAATGTCAAAGAAGATTCCAGACTTTTTTAATTGTATTGTATGAAAGCTGTCTTTCAATGAGGGTGGCTTTTTCTATTTTACACTTAATTTTTTATTGAGTTTTTTTTTTTACACAAGTAGACATAGATGTAAGATGTATACAATGATGAAACATCACAGACAGGACAACACCAGGAAAAAAAAAGAAGGCGAACAAAGGGGGGGGAGGGGTGGGGGGATGAGAGAGAGAGAGAGAAAGGGGTTGTCTATGGTTACAAAACTTTTATCAAATGATCATGTTTAAAAAATACTATATCCTTGCATTCATGTCTATTTATCCCTTATGGTGTCATATGCTGTCCATTTACGCCGCTTGTTTGCAAATACGTTTTCCCTCAATCGTAGTTGGTAAGTCATTTTTTCTAGTATATAGATTTGTCTTACAATTTCCACCCACTGTTCTGTTGAGGGGGGGGTTCAATTTTATACCAGTTTCGTGTTATTGCTTTTTTGCTGGCTGTCAGAAGTATTCTTGTCAAATATTTATCATTATCCATAACATGTTTATCTATATGTCCAAGATACATTACTCTGAATTCTTTAGGGAATGAATAACCCAAAATGTCTTTAACCACATTGTATACATTTTCCCAAAAAGAGTACAGTGTATTGCATTTCCAAAAAATATGAGTATGATTGGCCTCCTTATTCCCACACATTCTCCAACATGGCTGTTGATAACCAGTTTGTTTACTGCGTATTTCAGGAGTTATAAAATAATGGGTCAAATTCTTCAATCCAAATTCTTTCCATATCCTTGAGTTAGTGGTCATGTGCTGTGTTATACACATTTTAGTCCACTCTTCCTCTGTAATATCAATGCTTAACTCTCTCTTTTATGTATAGAGTTGAGGAAGCCTGACATTGTCTCAGGCCGCGGTAAAGCTGGGATGTCACCTTAAATTTTGTCCCACTGTATACCTTCACTACTACACCTAACACTGCATTTAAAGACTTGAAAATTTGGGCATTTTGTATTTCGGTTGTAAAATAATTAGTTGTAAATATCTAAAAAAAAGTCTTTATCTTCTAATCCGTAATTCTCTTTCAGTTCCTGAAAACTCATCACATTTCCATTCTTAATGATTCTACATACTGCAGTGATCCCCTTGGTTCCCCATTTTCTAAAACTCTGGTCAGTCAAGCTTGGTTTAAATTTCTCATCATAAGCAAACCAACTTATAAGTATTATTTGCCTTTCAAACTTATACCGTTTAATTAAATCGAACCAAATATCTAATGTATGGGAGCTTATTGGATCTAGTGAGTCTTGTAATGTCTTTTTAAGTTTTCCTATTTCCAATGAGGGACTGGACAGGTAATTGTTCTACTGTCTTCTCAATGTCTTTCCACCTTGCACTATAGCTTTCATCACACCATTTAATTAATGGTCCAAGTTGTGCTGCCTGAAAATAGTCTTTAAGATTTGGTAGTGTCAACCCACCCTTTTCTTTAGACAACTGTAATGTGGAGTACTTTATTCTTGGCTTCCTACCATTCCATATGAATCTAGAAATCATCTTATCCCACATTTGAAAACTTTCTTGAGGTATTTTAATAGGAAGAGATTGAAATAAGTATAGGAGTCTAGGAACAACATTCATTTTAATTATTTCAATTTTGGAGCTAAAATCTAGTGGCAGGGTGGACCAGTTCTCAATGTCTCTTTTAATCTGTAAATGGATATGATTGAAATTTGTTTTAAAAAGTTGAAATATTTGTTTTGTTAAGGTCACACCCAAATATTTTATAGTTTTTGCATCCCATTTCAGTTGGAATAACTTCCTGGTTTCTGGAGAGGGAGAATAGTTAAAGGCCAAGATCTGTGTTTTGTTAACATTCACTTTATATCCTGAGTGTTTGCCATATATGTTCAAGATTTTCATCAGGCATGGGAAACCTGTATTAGGTCTGTCTGAATAAATTATAACATCATCTGCGAATAAACTGATGATATGTGTTTGTCCCTTCATAGTGATTCCTTTCAGTTCTGTACTTTGACGTATTGCTTGTGCTAAAGGTTCCATATATAGGGCGAAAAGAAGAGGAGATAAACCACACCCTTGGCAAGTACCCCTTTCGAGGATTATCCTATCTGTTAGGCTACCGTTAATTTTTATCCTAGCTGTTGGGTTTTGATATATAGTTTTGATACACTGAATTGAATCTTTGCTAAAACCAAATCGCTCTAACACTAAATATAAGAAATTCCAATTCACACAATCAAAAGCCTTTTCAGCATCAAGACTTATCTTTTTCTATTTTTTTAAGACTAAAAAAGCTTTTAACTTTTTTGGTGCAAGTGAATATAGAAGGAGTTTGTTCTGGCAATTTTGTTGTACATTTAAGGTTCTAGAAGTGAACCTAAAAGCTGCACAAGAATGCAAAGTCAAACTGTCTAAGGAAGTGGTAATGCTTTTTAAGCAAGCTCTGTTTGAGCTCAAAAGTGGTGCAACTTCTGCATCTTTTTGCTGAGACTCACATTCGACTACTAGCGATGCCAAAGGCTTCTTAAAAGAGAAGTTTGGATATCTGTGTATTTGCCATTGTTGCCATGTCCTACAAGTGTTTTTATGCTTGGGTATTGTTGGTGTGCTTATAGAAACCTCCCAGAGGTCCTATGGATGAAATTCTTAGAACTCCTCTTCTTGTTTCTGTAACCAGTTTGGCGAGCTACAGATAGCTGATAGCTTCTCTTGCCCCTTTTAAAATAAAAGCTTACTTGACAAATATAGGTTAGGCTTTGTTTTGATAGTCCCCTATAGATTATGTACTGTCTAAATGCTGAAATTGTTAAACTGTCTGGTAAAACCCAGGTGATTAACTTCGACCCAATACCTAAAACTAATTTTGTTGGTAAAGTTAGGGATGTGTTTAGAATTCAGTGAAATAGAATTTATTATATTCAGTTGGATTTAATATTTTAATGCATTTACTATTTAGTTTAAGATGAGAGGGGGATTTATAAAGTGTCCACAGGGGCGCTTAAACCTAACTTTGTCCCTCATCTGTAGCCCTCATTTACAAACTTAAACTGACTAGAAAACTAAAGTAACAATGGTTGAATTTATATAATTAATGAAGTTAATAAATATACATGATTAATGAAGTAAATAAAGTTAACTTCCAAAATGCCTTACAGTTCAAAAGTCGTGAGCAAATCTCAAGGCACATATTAGGGCAGCATGATATCAGAAGCATATCAGTATCGACAGATAATTGCTTAAACAATAAATATTGGCGTCAGACAGATGTTTGGCCTATATTTATTATACTCCAAAAAAGCAGAATGTTTAGGCGATGTTGGACTGCTATGCTTATTTAATGCATTATTGTTCCCAAAATTCTTAATTATATAATTTCTGAATAAAATAACAGTTAATATAACTTCATAGCACTTGAAATTGGCGGTTCGTCTTAGTAGTGCGACCCAAGCAGCCTTGCTACGCATTTGATTTTATTTTTTTCCCTTTTCTTCTTCTTCCTCTTGACTCGAATCACATTGTGACTCCTCATTTACAAAGTGCTGCTCCACTTCAGCGTAGGCTGTTCATCTAATTGAACAACATGTTTTCTCACAGTAAACCTGATAATAAGCCTTCAGATCTGGCGCAGCATGCACATTTCACAGGGTTACTCAAAATTAGCCGTTTTAACCGATAGGCTTAATCAGTTAAAAAGTTCTTATCAGCTGTTAATCAAACAACAGTTAACCGTTAACATCCTTGCTGACCGCTGCAGGCTCTCCCACTTGATGTTTTTTCCCGTGAGAATAATGCCCATTAAAGATAAACCTTAGTCTCTTGGTTTACAGCACCTCATTAACCCAGCCTTTCATTTCCCTCACAACATGATCCCATGCATGTAGTAAACTTTGAGCATTCTCCAAGGACAAGAAGATGGGCAGGTTTGGAAGAAGCTACCAGCGTTGGGTGAGGGAGTATGTTCTAGTTCTGTTTGCACATGGCATGGTGAGGTCAGTGAAATAAACCCAACACTCCCCTTGAAATGTAATAAAGGGGAACACTCCTCACTTCCTGTATCCTGTAGTGATGGCCTAATCCTGTTCCCCTGCTGGCTAACACCTTGCACAGCCTTCTTAGTAAGATTTATAGCCCTTGCCCAAGCTGTAATTATCAGCATGAAGTTCTTTGGCTCTTTATTAAAACTCCTGTCTCAAGCCAGAGAGCCTGAGGGATACTTTAAGAGTTGAGTGAGGCTCCCTTTGATGTGCTTCAGGAGAATAAGGGCTCATTTTCAGCTTAGTACTTACATCTGTGAACCTGGTACTTACATCTGGGAGCTTATTCCATGTCCTCGGGCTTCGATACTATCTGCACTCGAGAGGAAGTTGGCACCCCACACTGTGATTGATTCGTTCTCGGATTTGATCAGATCTCCTAGCACGTTTCCACTCGGTGGAGTAGGGGTTTTGAGTGAAAGGTCGTGAGACCACTCACAAGAAACTGCATATATACACATTTTTTTAATGTAGTTTGTTGTTGGCTATCATGAATATCCAACATTCAAGGCACTCTGGCCAACATAGTAGGACTGTGCCATGTTGAAACACAGGAAAAAAGGTTCTGATCATTTTCTTTTGGAACACGACCACCCCTAGAGAGATTTTACACAATTTCTTATATTTTCATAATTACTGTGTTCATGTATCTGGTTCAAAAAGACACTTCGTATGTCTAGGCAAAATGTACCAATATTCATTAATAAAATTATATACCAGCAAAGTCAGCACACATGATTAGTGAATGTTGTGAAACCTAAAATATAATTTAAGATATGTACAGTATTTAACAAACTCCTTCTTCGTTGTATTATGTAATCTGTAAAAAGTTAAGGGAAAACAAGGACCTGGTCCCCATTGAAACTGCCCAGAAAACAAACAAAACAAATAAATAAACACCAACAGGAATCCAGTAATGTATGAACTCTGGTGTGCCGTGTGCTATACAAGTCCTATCGGGAAAGTTTTTTCAAAGATAGAAATCACCAAAATGTATAACCGCCAACATTATTATTATTAAAAACTGACACTCAGAACATGAATGTAACTGTATAGCATTTTTTCCTCTTAAGCCCATGCTCCTGACGAGCCCATTACTAGGCCTAAAAACAAACAAAAAGAAAGCTGCTTGTGTAATCTACTGCCAGAGGAGTTATGTAGAGTGCACGTCCCCATATGAAAAATCTTTTTACGATATCACTGTGTAGAACTGGGGCTTTCTTTATACAGTTATTTTCTATCACTATATAAAAGATCTAGGAGGCTTCTTTTATTGTTGGTTTTGCCATGTTTTTTTTTTTGAGCAAACATGCAAGTTCATTCATAATTCAGATTTCTGAGTATTTATTGTTAATTTGACTTAGTTTGATTTCACATGTGTTCTTGTTTAAAATTGTAGTTTGTGACATGAACTGAATAAAAATAATTAATGCAACAGCAGTATAAAAGAGTAAAAGAGTAGATAAAATGGCAGACGTAGTAAAATAGTCACTCTTAGAGTTAATATGGTACTGTGATTATATTGTAAACCATGAGTTGTAACTGTTATGATATTAAATTTTTTTACAACAGCACAAATACCTATTATAGGCTATATTGTATATTTAGCAGGCAGTTTTTCTGTTTTTTGTCTTTTGACATTGCAAACATATCAAGTTGCTTAGATATCTTGTTTTGTGCTGCCTCAGTATGATGGTATGATCCTGCTGATGCTTGGTTAAATTCGAAGATAAAGTCTTGATAAAATTCAACAACGCTTAAACACTTCAGTTATTACAAAATCTAGGTTTACTGATATGGTTTTCTTGTTGTTTGTTTCTTTTCTGTGTGGCAGAATGCATAGAGTTGGGGTGCCTAAACTTTTTGTCTTTGGGATCAAAGCCAAAAAGGTAAAACTATGTACAAATAAAGACATTGGATAGGTTTTAGGTTGACTTTTAAAATGTATTTTATAACATTATACTATATTTTGGTACTTCAATACTTCACATATTTTACAGGTAACTAAGAATCTACATATAGTATAAAAGTGTTTGTTTTCTCATTAGGTGAGGGGGTGAGGTTTGGATACCTTTATGGCTGGTCAAAGCAAACATCCTCACAGACCAATTTCGACCTGTGGGCCACACTCTAGATAGCCCTGTTCTATGGGATTGCTCTAGAGAGACCTTTTTTGGCACCTTTATTTTGTGTTGCTTTCATATCAAAACCTCCTGCTGCTTTTTACATTTTATGAACATGGGCAGCTCTTACATGGAGGCTATAGAAAAAAGTTTTGCAGTATATCTTCAGATCTTCGGTATCAACATTGTCATTGACCAGCATTGGTTCAGCACTTTCTGTGTTCTAAATTGCCTAAAATTTAATAAAATACAAAGTTATGCCACAAGCTATTAGTTGTATTCTTGTTCAATGATAGCTGTTTCAAAATGTAAAATCCTGCTAGAAACAGTGTTGTTACTGTGGGTGACATTATTGTGCCCCACTATGACTGTCGCCGTTGCTCGTGATGTTCTCCAAGGTGTCCAGTTGCACGTTGTGGAATTTGCTGTGTGTGGTGGGGAGGCAGGGCGAGGGGGTGTGGATGACGCGCCCACACACCGCCCACCCCGCCTGCTTGCCCCTTTCAGTGGCCCCCTCACCTCGCTTGTGTGACAAACAGCATGGCCTAGTTTCTCCACACTGGCTGACCTGTGGCTGCAGCGTGGAGCCTCTACAAAGGCCCCGGAACTCCTCACTTGTAGGCCTTTTCAAAAAGCCTTTTGTGCGGAAGGCTGTTCCTCTGGCCTCCTCCATATCATCACTGCTGTGGTAAAACACACGTGTAGTGGCGCGCACACACTAATTGTGTGCCCCAACATCTACCTTTTGAGCTCACCTTAATTAGGACCTGAAATATTTATGCTACCCTGTGAAAGCTTCTGTGTGTGTGTGGTGTGAGTTAGTTTTCAGATATTTTCTGGACAAAAACGTTGAGGAGAGACCAAGGAAGATGGTGCTAGTCTACAGGACCACCAAAATGGTTCATGTTAAGCTGAAAGATTAGGTTTAGAAAATTCCTATTACATATACACAAGTACTTTACTAGGAACCCCTGTACATCTACTGGTTTGAGAACCTCTGTAACTATTGATCTACTCAGAATAGTGCAATAAAGAAAAAGCATCCAGTATGTGGTAGTTCTGCAGATGGAAATGTTGTGTTGATAAGACAGGTCAACAGAGAATGGCCAGAGTGGTTCAAGCAGACAGAAAGGGTACAGAAACTCAGATAACCAGAAAAAGCATCTCAGAATGCATAGTGTGTCGAACTTTGAAGCGGATGGGCTACAACAGAAGAAAACCATGTCTGTTCCAATTCTGTCAGCCAAAAACAGAACGCTGAGGCTGCAGTGGGCACAGGCTCACCTAAACTGGACAGTTGAAGACTGGAAAAACATAGCCTAGTCTGATGAATCTCAATTTCTGCTAAGGCACAGTGATGGTGGGTTCAAAACTTGGCGCCAGGGACCCAACCTGCCTTGTGTCAATAGTCTAGGCTGGTGGAGGTGGTATAATGGTGGAAGGAATGTTTTCTTCTCAATTTTGAGCCTATTAATACCCAGCAATCATCGCTTGAATGCCACAGCCCATTTGAGTACTGTTGTTGACCATGTGCATCCCTTCATGGCCACAGTTTACCAACTTGTAATGGCTACTTCCAGCATGACAGTGCACCATGTCACAAAGCAAAAGTCCTCTCAAACTGGTTTCATGAACATGAGTGTTCTTCAGTGGCCTTTCCAGTCACTGGATCTGAATCCTATAGAACACGTTTGGGATATGGTAAGACGGGAGATTTGCAGCATGAAAGTGTACGTAAAAAATATTATATAATAATATATAATAATAGGAATTCTATGATGCAATATTGTCAATATGGACCTGAATCTCTCAGGAATGTTACTAACTATTAGTGTAGTGTTCCTAGTAAAGTGCTTAGTGGGTGTATATTGTCAGTATTGGGATAAAAAAAAACTTAGGTCTCCACATTTGTCTTTATTTTTTTTTTTTTGTTTTATGTAAGTGTTTTTTAAACAAAATTAGAACATCCCAGCTGCCTGTTATACTGTATCCAAATTTCATGACAAATGGACCAGTAGATATGGTTAAAAAAAAAAAATCTTGAAGACTTTGATTTCAATTTTGATTTCTGTTAATAAAACGTTTTTATTCAGTATTTTTTTTCAGTCGTTGTGAAGTGTTCACACAGTGAAAGGGTAGCTTGTGTTTACAAATGACATCAGGAAAAAGTTCAAAGCGTGGGGGGAGAAATGTGCTAATACACCATCCGTATTGCATATAGTTTGTTTCAAACGTGTAATTCGTACAGTATTGTGCAATACCTCATGCAGCCAAGAATATAGGTTAAATCTGTCTGTCTGCCTATCTAATATTTGTAACAATATGTATTTGGTTTTGCTAGTAAAAGATTATATAACACTAGAATAAATACGAATAAGTACACATGCACTGAAATGGGAATTTCGGGCCGATGCCAATATGATATTTTTCATGAACATACGTGCACATGTGCCAGTGCTGACGCCAATGGCAATATATATTCACTTATAATAAGGAGAAATTGGAACGTCTGCCTGGATTAGCATTGTGGAAAACGACATTTATTTTTGTAGGGGTACAAATGCAGCAAAATGAATAAACTGCAGACATTTTAGTACAGTAGCCCAGCATGGCCTAAATGATCTGCTGGAATATTATAAACTTATCAAATATCGAATATTGGTTTTAAATATAGGTCAAGTTTAAACATCTGTCTCATACCAATAATTGTTGTTTAAGCAGTTATCTGATACTGACATGATTCCAGTATTGTCCTGCATCCCTAGTTTTATCTGCCTGGAGATTTGTGATTTATGGCTTTCGAAATGTGAGAAATCCTGAATATTAATTTTATTTATTTAGTTTATTCTTGAACATGTTCATAAACATCTAAACATCTGTCCAGTGGCAATGATTTTTAAGCTATTGTCTGCACAATGATTCCAATATCACCCTGCATGCCTAAAAACAAAAATTATTATTGTTTGGACAACCTAGGTATTGGTGATGGTAACTGTAAAATATTAGGCTTCCCCATGGAGAGCTTTGGAAATGGGTATATTAACTCACTCTCACACATCAAATCTTAAACATTTGTTTATTTATATTTATTCTGATGTTAGTGAACAAATAAATACTTACTACCCAGATAAATTTCTATGTTTTTTAAAATGGCCAAAGCTCAGAACTGTATATTACATATGTTTGACCCAACGTCCTGTCCCAACGTTGTACATAAACAAACCTCTGTGTGCGCACAGTTCTCGGCAGGCTGCTGTAAGTCCGTCACGGTCCTATAATGAATGGAGTAGGTGCTACATCAGCTTACACTGTAATCAAAATATTCGCTACTGAAGCCTGAGGGGCCAGGGGGATTTTTAAGAGAACAGGAGACACTCTTAACATTGTATAATACTGTGTGTATGGAAACGGAGTGGGCGGGGGGTGGGGGAGATGAAAACAAGCACTCCAGCCTTCTTCTCACTCCCCTTTATCCATAAATCCTGTGTCAGCAGCTGGTGTAGTGTAGCGGCCATTTTATGAATGAGGGTGGCGTAGGGGGGAGCGGGGGAAGAGAGCGTTGTAGCGAGCGTAGAATTATAGCTCATCCGAGTGCATAGAACCTCGCTGCTTTTCCGCGTCTTTGCTGAGTGGCGTCCAGCTGTTCTCATTCGCCACTGGTCCACCCGTGACGCTGTGCGTTTCACACATACGCAAAGTCGCAGCTTGTTATGGCTTCACACCCTGCATCCAGTCCTGGCGCCAGTTAAGGACAGACACAACACTGTGCGGTGTTCATTCATCCACGTTTATTTATGAGCGGATTATCTCAAGTCTGTATTTGTCTCATTCCGGAGATTCTTTTTTAACTCTTCACGTTTGTGTATTGCACTGCCATTCACAGGAATTCTACCTTAGCCAGGCAGAGAAGGGGGGGAGAGGGGAGCTTCAGCTTAGATCAGGGGAGCTCAATAGAACAGAGGAAATCTGAAACGTGTAAATGACATTGGGGGGGGGGTCGAATGATAAAGGTTCAGAATATTTCCCCTTACATCTCTTTACCTAAGGCTGTTTTATCTTCACACTCTTAATGTCAATTGCAATCCAGAAAAGTTACAGTTTCTAGTAGTCACTGTCTTAAATTTTTACAGCACTTAAGTGAGCACTAAGTACTTTTTGAAATGTATTGTACTGCACTCTTATACCTAATAAGAGTTAGCATTTTGGTTTGACAGCAACACAAAATTTAGTTGCCAAAAGGGAATCAAAGAGGCTGTCCAGATTATGGCCTATAGGCTGAAGTTGTTCCACCGGAAAGTTACCTTAATCCCACCCCATTGAGAGAACAAACATATTTTCCTGCTATGTATTTTATTAAATTCTTAATTTCTGTTGAAATATAGTGTAATATTATTAAACATGTTCCCCAAAAAAGCTTAAGCTTGATTAGAAACCTATCTACCTTGTATTTTTATATACTGTTTTGTCTTTTTGGGCCTTGGCCGACCACAAACAATGCACTTTAGATGCCCAAGGCAATAAAATTTGGTCACCGATGCCATAGAAGAACCACTTTTGGTTCCCTGAAGAATCCGTCAGTGGATGGTTTTTTAACAAACAATTTTTCTGATCTGTGAGTGTGAAGAACCTTCACGTAATCTAAAGCTTTGACACAAATTACCAAGAAGTATTTAACAATCTTTATATTGATGTAATGGAGGGTAAGTTTGATGGTGTTGTAGTGACCCATATTTAGCAGCTGTAATTGTGTGGCTCTAGCAGGAATGTCTAATTTCCCAATTTCAAAGTCAGAGGAATTAAATCTGAGGACTTTCTTACTACAGCACGTTTGTATTACGTCTGCTTTAGCATGACTGGAAGTGCTAGTCTTTCTTGGGCCACTAGCCTATTGGTCTCATTGCCACCGCACTCATAGCACCTGTCCCTGTGATGACAGCTTGTGCTTCCACATAGCTGGCATCGTAACTGTAGTCCTTAGCGGGTGCCACATCACCAAGTCCTTTCCATTCACATGTTCCCGTCCTCTCTTACGCAGACTGATGGCATGCGTTGGTTTTGTTTTAGATCAGTGCCTTGCTGTTGGTTAGGTCAGTGTTCACCACTTGCTTATTTTAACTGTTTGAGATACAATGAGTAAAGGCACTTAGACTTGTACTTAAACGATTTTGATGGTGCACTAGAAAGGGCAGGAGATAGAATTAGGTGGTGCACCAGTTTTAGACTTTAATGAGGTCACTAAGGCTAATTAAGGCTGCCAGAGTTTTCTTTCCAGCTGATTGTTTGTCTTTTGCCTGCTGCAAATAAAATGACTATTTTTTAATATGCTTTTGAGTTTATTATGATGTACATTAAAGTCAGTTCTGCCAGGCACTTCCCTGGTTGGCTGTTAATGAGACTGAGCACAGCATTCTACATTAAGCAGCTGTCCTTCTAGTGCCTGTGCCATTATTTCAGCAGCAGTGCCTAAGAGGACCAAATGTGCCCTTGTGTTTTGTCTAGCAGCCCCTGTGGTCATTAAGGTCTCTGTGGTCACTGATTTAAAAGGCTTTAGCTTTTATGTGTGGGTGAGACATGCAACAGTTTGGGATTTAAATTTTATTGGTTAATGTTTTAATTATTATTTTAATATCCTTATGAGAAAATATTTTATACTGTTATGAATAAATAAAAAACAAGAGGTGATTGTTGGTTAAGTGATTTATCATTGTGTTTCAGGTAGGGATGCATTGAAAAATTTAGACCAAAAAAAAAAAGTAGTAAAAAGAAAATGAAATAGCTTTGCGATGAAGTGTCAAAGTCTAAAACTTCACATATTGTTTTAATGGTGATGAAAATGAGAGAGTCATCTCTTTATTCAAGGGAATAAAGGAACCCTCTTTATTCCTTTTGCGATCCATGAAACTAAAGCAGATCTCCAGATTCATATTCGCCAAATTCGTATTTGAATATTCCATTCCACCTTAAATGGTGCAGCATTTACATATTGGAGCTTCTGGGTAACACCCTGTAACTGCCGCACAATTTAAATTGGAAAGAAAATTTTGAAAAAGAATGTTGTGAAGATGAATTTAATTTTAGCTTTGTTCGCTTTCCTGCCCTGGTCTTCACAGACGCATTAAAACAGTTTGAGTGGCAACAGATCAACCACGGCTGATTTCAGTTAATTTGCGATATCACCAGTGTACTCTGTTAATACATCGTTGATGCCTACTGGATATATTTTAAACTACAGTAAAGAACATACTTAAACTTATGGTTGATTATGAAATATTATTATTTTAAGGGTAATTTTATGAACGATTATTCGGGGACTTGATCAAAAATACCAGTGAGTATTCTAAGCTTGTGAAATGCTGTTTGGGGCAGTCATTGTTTGAAATTTCTATGGGTTGTTCTGCATAGATTTTGCCAAATGTGAGAAACAGCATTAGATACTTGTGTTCTGGCTTTCAGATTCTACATTGCAATCAAAAACTTAGTTGTACTTATTATTTTTTTAATTCCAAGCTGTCCGTGCCTTATTCAAATACTTGATTAAAAGCAAACACTAAGATGATTTGAATAGCCCTACATTCAAATAGCTGCACCCATCCCTAATAAGAGGAACTGTTGAGGACTGTGCAGTACCTAGCTGTGGCATAACCAGCCTGCTGAATACAAAAAGTGCTTGCACAGGTGAGTTCCCACAGTCCTGGGAGATGGAGTCAGCAGATAGTTCAGGCAGGATGGTGTGAGTAATATGGGTGAGTAGAATGGTCAGAAACAAGGGGTGGAAAAAGGTTTAGATTTCTCTTGGCAAGTTCTGCCACCATGCTATATCGTTCACCTCACTCCAGGATAATGTCCAGCACCGATAAAGAGCATTGTCTTTCGCTCTCTTTGTCTACAAAAGGTTATTCATTTAGCAGGGGAATACCTAACTGCATTTTCTGGCACACTGAAGTGCTCTCTTCTTACATGATCTTTATTTTGAAATGGACCCATGAAAACCTGACGTCATAGACACGTATTTGAATTACATTGCACTTAGGCAACGAGCGAGTAAACTTATTGAATAAAACATGATAGCGTAGTCCTTCTGGTGCTACACCAGCACTGATAAAGTTCAGGAATGTCAAAAAATACTTAAATGATAAAGGGGGACACAAAAATGCTTAAATTGAAACTTCAATTCTAAATTTTTGGTAGCAGAAATATCAGTGACTAGTAATGCTCCAGAATTTATAATCTGATTCTCCAGAATTATTAAAATGTTAAACCGCAAGCCGTTTATTCCCTTATATCACGTCCTGTGCTTGTGCTACGGTTAAGGTGTTTCAACAGGTGTAAATTTGCAAGAAACTGCATTAACAATTGTTCATGCCTCAAAAATGTCCTGAACTTACTGAATGAACAGATATCTGTCACTTTAAGAAAATGAGGCGGCTGTAATGCCCCTTAAGTGGGAACTCCATTTAGGCTCTTCCTCTACTTTGAAGTCAGACTGGTTTGTTTCTGATTAGATAAGCTTATTTGCCTTCATGTTGGTCTGGGTTCCCTCTGCTACTTCTGGATTATTTGGTTGGAAATGGGCTCTCCACTAGGTGAACTCGGTGCTCTGGGTCTTTGGCAGCATGCTCTAGCATGGAAGTGTCAAGATGGCCACTTCAGACATGAAAGGCATGGTGAATTCCAGCAGAGTAATGTCTGCATGCTCAGTGCTCTGAAAAGCCCCCAGACGCCACACCGGAGCAATCAACATGCTGAGAGGATGAATCAGTCCTGCGGGAAATCAACCCCCACATTCAGAAAGACTGACTCATTTGTTATGGTTTTAGGTGTCCGTGTATTTTCACCAGTACGAAATTTACGAAGAGGCTAGTTGTCTGGCTTGACTAGCAAGTCAACAGCTTTATTTTCTGTTGTTAATCAGTGCTGTTAATCGTGTTTAAGAACCTTATTACCTTATTACATGCAAGTTCACCCATGTTCATTTCTTCCTTGCCTTGTCCTACACTTCAACACAATGTTCTTTTTCTGCCAATATTGCTGAGTCTCCAAAGAGAGCATGGTATCTACATCGCAGTTCTTCCTTGCTGCTTTCCGCCCTTCCCCCACCACCTCAATGCAGCAACAGCCGAAACAGTTCTTCTCTTTTCATTTCACCATTACACACTCATCAGGGTGTACAAAGAAAGTGCCATGTTCTGCTTGAGCAAGTCCTCTCCAGTGTCCCACTATCTGGGCAAGCACACTGGCTGCCTGTTCTACTCTGAATCGACTGGGCTTTGTCTGCTGGCTCCTGCTTCATGTTGCAGCGTGGGGGACCAGTGCCACATTGTTGCTCTTGGAACCAACGTCTTGGCTGCATTGTGTGTTCTTAAAGAAACCAGTTACAGTGTAGGCCCGAAGATTGTCTTGTCTGCAGCTTTGCCATACCCGACACCTCTACTTAGCGTCTCGTGTCATGATATGTTCAGATATATTTTGGAGTTGCGGTGTTTGATGACCATTTAATGAGGGAATTGAACCAGTTTTTCTAAATTGAGATGTAAATAAGGTAATTCAGAGTTGGTTGATGCAACATAGTTAACTGCAGAGAAATTAAGTGACTCAGACTTTTGTGGTTGTGGTGGTGGGAACCAGGGATTGTGATGCGTACAATATATAGCCATTTTATTTACAGTCCGAAACTGCTAGTGAACCTACACGTGTTTTCTGAGTTTTTATATGTAATGCTGGTTATGGTAAAATACTGGTGAATTGAAAAAATAATATTTGTTTGGAGCATACTTTGCCTTTGCAACACCCTTCTTGTACCTCCCTAGCCATGAATGTATTTTTTTTTTTTTTAAATGTCTTAGGCTGAAACTTTATTTCTTTGTTTTACAACAGTTCTGAAATAATGTCTCGTGCATCTGGCCGTGTATTCATCACCATTTAGTAGGAGTGTACCGATTCTCCAAATCCTCGGTTGCAGATCTTGATTTTTGAGCTACGGTTCAGTTCATACCTCCGGGGGGAAAAATTCTGGGTTTTATTAAATCATAACAATTTGAAACACAGAAGAGAAGAACACTAAAGAACATGGTAAACAGCTTGCCCTAACTTTAAATAGAATAATAATTTTGCAATTTATGTATGTTATAGTGTTAATTGTGAAATGAAAAATGAGTTATTTTATTAGTAACATAATGAGAGCTCAACATGCTGCACCAGCAGAGGTGGCAGTGGGTTATTTGGGGGGAGCAAATAACAAATACTATATTTTGTCTTGGAAGTAACTTTTCCTCCTGTTTGTTGGTTTTGCCAGTACTTTTCTTAGCCCTCCATCGCTGATCTGGTCAAAAAAGGTGCTTACAGGTAAAAGACTCGAACAGCAGTGAATTTCTTTTGTTAGGGTTATCCACCATGGGCTGATTGTGGATTTCGACCATTTTGGAAACAGGGGTATCTCTAATTAATGTGATAATGTTATCATGATATTAAAATACTCCTTACCTATGAGCACGGCTAAAACGAAACTATATGTGACACCTATACCGGTGTAGGTGATATATCCCCCAGGACTACCCCCCATCCATTCAACATTTCACTCGCTTATAATCTTCCTGGCAGACCTAATCCTGATGGCTGACTGACTCAGGGAGTGCACATCCTGTGCCTGCAGGAACAGGACACCTGTCTGGTACAGGGATCAATCCTTATGATTCAGACGTGGCTAAGCTGCATGCTGTTTACTGCCACTACACCCTTACCCCACCCTCCACTCGGCTGCCACGTGCCGCCCTTAACTAACCTCCCAACACACAAACGGTACTGCTGAACAAGCGGACCGATGAAGTGGGTCACAACCTGAATGTGGAATCATGATCAAGTGGAAATTGAGAATAAGGCTCTTTGGGCTAGTACATCATAATTCAGATGGTGGCTCCCCATGGCTGAGCAGAAAGACCAGATGCAGTGCGCTTAGCCTGCTTGGCAAGTTACTTGTGGGTTATTAGGTTATGAATCAGTGTCTTGTACTATTTACATTTGCTGCATTAGAGCGGATTTCAGGTGTCTTAGCTAACCTGTTGATAGGCTGTACGCGGGTCAGTGTTACTATGCTACCAAAAAACATCTTTTTCTATACATCGTAAAATATCAAATGTTTATACTTAAAATATCAAATACTTACACTTATTATTTTAAGTTATCCAAAATGCCTAAAAGACACATCACTCTTGCCTGTTTTAAAGCGTTAAGATGTGGATTATGGACATCACAGTTCTATTTAGGTTTAACTCCAGATTGGAAATACAGATGTAGTTGCATAAATCTAGTTTATTTAAAGATGCTTTTTAATAGCCCTTTTGGATATAAATAGGCTACATTATTGCTAAAGCAACCACTCTTTCCCCAAATACATGTAACAGGAAGAGCAGCAACATAAACTGTGGTGCTAAAGCCTACCACCAGGCTCAGCTGTCCCTCTCCACACCCTCCTCAGCTGCCTCTTTTGGTGGGTTTGACATGCAGCAGCCCTCTTGGCAGACTGGAGCAGAGCCCTGTTCTCTCACCTTTCACTGACTGCTTCGCTGGATGAAATTTCATGTTTTTGTGTGGTGCCCCCACCGAGGACCCCAAGTATCAGCTGATCCTTGGTGGCCTTAAAGAGATAATGTGAGAGGCAGCCGTGCAGTCAGGCAGCCAGTTATTAAGCAACTCTTAAAGCAGAACTTTCTACAGGCTGTGTACATCGTGACACTTATCAAACCACCAATCAATCAGCCACTAATTCTGATTAATTGCATGAAACTGGGAATCTATAATCGTGTTCTGCAGTAATGGGCTGTGTTTAGTTTGTTCAGGTTTAAGATATGTAATTTAAGTTTGTTTTGAATGTTTTGTAAATTTTAAGAAAAGAAAGAAATTAAACAAAGTTGCAAAAAAGTTTGGTGGTAATATGCAAACAAAAACAAAATCTGAAATACATTGATGCAAAGTGGAAACATGCATTGTGGTCTAATGAGTCACTTTTTCACATTATTTATGGAAATAATGGACATTGTGTTCGCTGGGCCAAAGAAGAAAAGGATCATCCAGACTGTTACCAATGTAAAGTTCAAAAGCCAGGGTCTGTCATGGTATGAGGGGTGTCTTGGTTGGTTACCGGCACATCTGTGAATGCACCAATTACACTGAACACATTGTGGAGCAACATATGCTGCCTTCTAAATGGCGTCTTTTTCAGGGACATCCATGATGATTTTAGCATGACAACACCAAGCCACTTGAGTGTGGGGGCTATACTGGCCTGCCCGCAGTCCAGAACTGTCTCCCGTTGAAAATGTGTCTCATTAAGCTCAATACGACAACGAAGGTCCTGTACTGTTGCACAGCTAAAGACTTGTATAACTAAAGAATGGCGAAAAAAGTATGCTTTCAAAACTGGGTCAGTTTGTTTCTTCACTTCCCAAATGTTTATCAAGTGTTGTTAAAGGGAAAGGTGATATAAAATGGTAAACGTCCTCCTATTCCCATATTTTTCGAAAGTGTTGCAGGCATCACTTGAGCGTGTATGTACAAAAAAAGATTTATAAAGTAACACACCAAATACTATGTTTTTGTTTTTGTCACTGTTTTCTGTTTTTATTAACATTTCACGTAGTGTTCCAGCTGCTCTTCAATTGGGTTTGTACAAATAAAACATCTGGGAACATGAGTTACAGATACAAAACAAGATGATGACATTTCTAGGACGGCCTGTTTTGCCTGTTGAGTAAACAGTTGAAATTCCTGAAAGGTCAGGAATTTTGACCAAAATAATTTTTGTTAAGTTATGTAAATACGTAGGTTCGTGCACACACACAGAAATGCTCATCATGGTCCAAAAAACGCACCCTCAGAAAAGCAGTGATGCATTAGCAGGCTCATTTTGCATCTGCAATATCAGGACTGCAAAGGCCAATATTCTGTTAACACTTAACAGACGATTGTGCAGCACTAATTGCTCAAACTCCTTAGCTGTTGACTGCAAAGTAGAGAAGTGGCAGAGGTTAACTTTGCTGCGTTGTTAAAACCTGGCTACCTAAATCGATGTCCTGGATATTGAAGACTCTGCTTCTGGAGAGCATAGAGACAGGAGATGGTAAAGCAGAGGTGACAGCTGTGCCAGCCAAGCCAGCCTGTTGTGCCAAACTCCAGGAGCTGGGCACCCTACACTGTGCTATTTGAACATAATGCATCTTCAAAAGCCTGCAGTGCACCAAGCAAACAGACACCCACTGGCCCTTCTCGGATTTGAGCGTCAGCCCACTGCCAGGAACACGTTCTCGTTTGCCCTTCAGGTGACCTTTTTCCCACCATCTTAGGACACTAACACTGATGAAACTTCTTGTTCTTTTGATAAAGTGTTAGCTTTTTGATATGAATGAACATACACTTGATCACAAGGTTTGGAGATTGAAATTTTGCTGTGCAATTAAAAACCAATAAAAATGGTCATATTTGTTGTTTTGTTTTAGAGGGAAATTCCACTGATTCTGGAAAATATCTGCGTAATTCAATGGTTGAGATGTGAACAAAGTTGTTCAGAGTGTTTTGATGTGAAGTGGTGCACTGCAGTTGTGGTGATGGGAACAAGTAGTGGCAATGTTTACAAAACAAATATAGCCAATTTATTTACTATCCAAAGTGACCAGTGAACCTACACCTATTTTGAGTTTTTATATGTAATGTTAATGTTCTGCATGTATCTCTCTGCCATGAATATTAAAAATTGTTTTATTAGAATTTTTTTCTGAAAACTTTAGCAAAAACAGTGTATCTGGGAGCGTGTCTAGAGTCAGTTGTTGTCAGTTGAGGCTTGTTTGCATCTTTAACTGCTTAGTTATTTAGTAATTTCGCTTTAGCTGTTAACTGTAGTGATCAATTTTAATTGTACCCATTTTAATGCACTTTACTTAAGTATTTTTCATTAATTAGGTCCTAAATGTCACATTTTTGTTTTCTTTAGGCTTAGGCCATTTGCTATTACGGAGGTGTCAACTGTCCTGCCCCATAATATTATTTTACAATGTTATATAACCTTGCTGCTTCATTATAATCACACAGAATATTAATGCATTGCAGAGCTATGTTAAATAGTTCATATTCTTCTATTGTGGTACTGTGATGTTGTAGTATAATAATGCAGCAGTCGCCTGTAGTCTGTAGAATTTGTGATTATAGTAGTCACAGTGTCTGAGCGAGCGCTCTGTTATTAGTGCTGGTGACATTGAGTGAGTCAGTCCCAGGGCAGGAGTAAGGTTGAACACTGTTCATTAAGAGGCCCTTGGACTCGTCAAAAACAGCCGTCGCTCATGGCTAAGTGCAGGGGGGCGGGAGCGCAGCCCCCCAACACTTAACATATTGAGGCCCAAAATCTGGAAGTTGTTAGGCAGTGTTATGCTTGATTGTTAGCCCTCCAGCTGTCTGCTTTACAGTGACTGTCCCGTCCTCCTTCATCTAACCAGCTCTGAGGATTGTGATTGTGTGCTTGTTGGCCTTATTGAAAGAGTTAAAGGAAGTGCAGAAACAAGGCAGAAATACAGAACCCTGCACTGTCTTTCTAAACGGAGGTAGCAGTGGAGGTACAGCCATGTGGGCCAATTTTGTTTGGGAAGGTGGAACATAAAGCCTAGAAAAAGTCAAGCAAAAAAATAAGTCCATAAACTTGTAAAGCTTCAAGATGAGTGCTACTGTTATTAGCTAACGTTTTCACATAATATACTTTTGTCCATGTGCAAAACCACATAAGAACTCTAGATTAATGATCAACTCACAACATTTGAGGAAGGTATATTATTAGGTGCATAGCTGCTGTTATCTGTTAGCTGCATTAGTCTTATACACCAAACATGTCCTGCCTGATCAACTACATTTGGGGGGAAATTGTGTAAATTTTGTTTGTTTGTTTGTTTTTACCAAGCTGTTCTTTTCATATTTTCAGTGTAGCTTAGACTATGTAGTAGTAATATAGAAGCTAGTGTCAGCATTTCTTATCGAAGTCTGTCTGCACTCTCTTCTTTAATTGAGTAGGAGATGGCATCATCTGCTCTGCATTGTTAGTGTTTTCTTTGACTTAATGTTTATTTTTTTCCAACCATTACTACACTCATTTTAGTATTTGTCCTTTGCTCTTGAATATTCAGTTCCTGTGTCTTAGGATGTCTCATATCCTTTCATACTGTTTCGTTACATTGTTCAGTATATTATACCACAGTTAACTCTGACTTCATGGGTTGAGAGGCATTCTATGAGTGCCGACATCTCCCAATAATGGCACTCTGACCCAATCTCATAATCATTGTACCTTATTCACCTGTAGCCCAGCGCCCGCTGTGGCAAAAAAGTAATGGTCAGTTTAAATTAAACCGTTTAAAAATGCACTTAACAAACCTGCTCAAATTAACTATAGCAAATTAATCAAAACTGTTTGCTTTGAAAAATCAAGATGTACTGAAAAGCCAAAATCCAGAATAGAATAGAATAAACTTTATTATCCATTTTTGAAAATAATAAATATCAATGATAAAACTAAAGTAAAATTCAGGGGTCAGCAACACGCGACTCTTTTACTGCCCTGTTGCGGCTCCACAGTAGAATTAGATTTGTAGGTAAAAATAAAATAATCCTCCTTTGCAGTAAAATAAAGCTCTGCTGATCATTCTGACACAGTTTAAACAATAAATGGTCTTAAATGCTGGAGTTAATGTCTTACTGCTTATCCACCCTTTAACCCTGAAGGTTGGCACGCAGACTGCTGGCCACATAGCAGCGCTGATACCAATCTCACCTAATGTTGATAATTTGGAGATGAACGGACTTATTTGCATTCATAAGCACTTAGCTGCTTTTCTGATAAGTTTAATCTGCCACAAGAAACTGTCAAAACACATAAAAACACTATAAAAAGTCATGAAGCTGAAGTCAGATTCTTTCTTGCCAGCTTCTTGTTCAAATTTTCACGTTCCTCCTTAAACAGTGCAGCAGTTAGCTACATAGTTAGCTACATTCTGGCACCTCAGGCACCATTTAAGGTGGAACAAGAAAATTCGAGCAAGAAGCTGACTTCAGCCTCGTAAAAAGGCAAACGTTAAACATTTTACAAGAAACTATTCCACTTTTGTAGAAAGGTTTCTGCCAGAAATGTGAAAAAAGCAGCTATAACTGAGCTAAAGCTTAAAGCAGAGTGAAGTAAGTCTGCATTTTCGTTCATATTTTTAGCTTATAGTAGGACATTAGTGGAAAAAAATTTGTGTGGGTTTTCAAAATGGCTGCTCTTAACATTCAGGTTGCCGTCCCCTGGTGTGTATATAATTTGAGATACTGGCACACCTGGTTCTCTTAAATAAAGTATTGTTTAGCTTAAGCAGGTATTGAATGGTAACTGTAAATAATACTGGGCAGTCATGAAAAGAGGTTTGGAAATGGTTAAGCAAAGAAACACATTGATATACTTAAAATTACCACTTTTATTAATTGTATTAACGTTATTTGTAATATTAGTGTTTAACCATCTCTCTCTCTCTCTCTCTCTCTCTCTCTCTCTCTCTCTCTCTCTCTCTCTCTCTCAAGCTCTAATTTCATGAAGCCTTTCTAAATGCTTCCTTGTTTATCTAGAAAAGCTATGAAGCTGTGCATGGTTTGTTATTCTTTAGTTAACTCCATTTTTACTGTTTGACTTTTAAAAAACAAACTTGATTTATTGTCAAAATAATCTGTATTACTCAGTTATTCAGTTACTAATATGATCGGTAGCGACAGCCCTAAAGACTGCTGTTATTGTATGGTTTCTAGTGGGCTTAAGGCCTCAGGCTGTAATTACTCAAGGCTTTTGTTGATATAAAATGTTTAGGCAAGTGACCTGAACCTTGAGGCAAGCAGGAAATGTTTGTGCTTTTGCTATCTCACTGCCAGCCCCTTCTGTCTGAGGAAAGCTTGATTTATTGTGTTTTCCTCACATTCTCACTGTGTCTGTTCTAAGGTAGAAGTGAAGCTACTTTACATTAGCGAGAGAGAGAGAGAGAGAGAGAGAGAGAGAAGCCCTATGCTTTCTGGCAGTGCTCTTTAATCCACTGGCTTTCAGAGTGCCTCTAATGATGTGGGACCACCATAGATGAGGGAAGCACTCTAACCTATAATGCACTGCTACCCTCATAACAGACAATGCTATGAGAGAAGCTGAGCTTTTTTGCTGCTCTGCTAGAGGCGTTCTAGTTGATGTGTACGATGATCAATGATCGTGCTTTCTTTCGGTGTCAGAGCTGATGAAGGAAAGTTGATCTTGATACTGCGTGTGCAGTTTCAGTCCTGAGGCAGTTTGAGCAGGAAGTTCACAGTGTCTGTTCTGGTTTTGTGTGAGGAGGGGAAAAAAAGTCACCTCTTTGGATTTTCATTGTCACTACATTGAAGATGAAAACAATAATGTGACCTTGGAGCATTCATGTTCTAAGCTCATACATGGAAGTCACACCTAGATATTGTTCAGTTACTGTGCTTTGCTGCCCAGAAATACTCCTCAAGTGGCATCATCCATATCATCGATACAGGTATACCTGTATTGGTGTCATGCAAAACTATTGATTTGTAGTTTTTGCAATGTTGATAGATAAAACATATTTAACTGCTGTGTATTTCATTGTTGTGAGAGTTTAGATTGTTTAGACTGAGCCGTTTTGAAAACAGTTCAGTTTATTGATATCAATCCTTTCAGTAGGACAAAACTATTGAAGTACAGTAAATGCCTAGGAATCCTCAATACCAATGTGTTCCATTAGTTATTTTTTTAAAATATGCTTTACACTTTGGCAGTATTTATAAACTTTTCTTTACGTTCAAAACTGTGGCTACAGATGGCGTTGGAGCTAGCAGGGACTTTACTTTCTGTTTCTGTTGTTTTGCTGTATTCTGCATATTTGAGCGGGATGTCGGGTTTTGAAATGGTATCAGAGTTCTTGGGCGTTGTACTCTCTCTTGATACTTAGCATAAATAGTGATTATAAATCGATTGTCTGATGTCCCTTATAGAAACAGTGACATAGTTTCACACAGCTGACATTTTCGCTGTTAATTTGCTTGTGTTTAAAATATTTCAGTGTGTCTGTTTTTAACCACTGTTTCTAGTATCATTAGCATCCAAATTATTTGATAAGTGATAGGTTTGACACTTTGTCGTTGGCTTCTTTAATCTTTCTCTCTTTTTGACCGAGAACCGAAAGTGCCACTTTTAAGCATTTTCACCTGAAAAAAATGGACAAAACATTTCTTCAGCGTGGTCTACCAATCAATACTCAGGAATCATAGGTTCATTAACTTTGTTAATAATAACTTACATACAATAATTAAAGATAATGGCATAATGGGCTCACATGCAGTCAGCTACTTGGTACTGTGCAGTTTTTTAGGATTGCTATAAGCTGCTTGTTTGCATGCTGTCTATAATTGGTCTTTTTAATGACCCATGCAATTGTTCAGTTGTTCAGATGTACTCACAATACACACAATATACTCAGAAAAGCATGTGGTGATACATTTTATCACGATAACAATAACAGTCATATTGCCCACCCGTAACTTGAGGCATGTTTACTGTGCCTGTCTTGTCCTTTACATCCCCTGCGCATGCTCCCTTGCCTGTACTCATTTCAGCGAGGGGGAGAGAGGGAAAGAGAAGCAGAAAGGACGCACTGTGCCAGCGAATGCAACCTGTTTTCCTCAGACATGCTGGTTTGTGGCAGCCAAGATCAGCAGTGATGGAAAGACCTCAGATGAACTTGGAGAGTTTCCTGAATTAATAAGGAAGAGAGGCCGAGGTGACTGTGTTGACTAAAAATAAAAAAGGCCTGAGGCGTCCATTCCATGGCTCTACTGTCTGTGCCATGACGCTGTATGCTCAGGGGTTGGGGGGAGGTGGTAATTAGCTGACTTTCTCAGTGATACAGTAAAATAATATTGTTTAGAACAGTCTGTCGTGTTTAATGCTGGATACATGAATGGCATACTGTTGTGTAAAATAGACACCTGCGACAATTATTTTTTCTACTGCCTAAAAATGTTACAATCTTTTCAATTATTTTGTTATTATATGCTTTCCTAAGGTGTTTCTGGAGCACTGGCCTTTTTTTTAAATAATAAAGAGATGTACACCGGTTGTAGAGAGCCTGTAAACAATGGCTGTTGTTAAAATGAAACTGAACAGTAATGTGGAGCTGATAAGACATTATACTAATTAAAAGTTCATTATTACTTTGAATAAAAGTAAAATAAAAAATATTTTTGCTCGGTTTTTCAGGGTTTTTGTTGTTTTGAAAAAACTAAATACTGATTGTGCATTGAAAGGATGCCTAAAACTATTACAATATTACTTATTTGGCATATCACCCACATTGAAATATGATGTTGAGCAGAGGCTGAAAGGAAAACTTGCTGATGGACAGACAATAGCACACTGTCCATGTGATTCCTATCAGTTATGGAAATGCATAGACCTGATTTCCTGTCAGATATTGTCTGTCATCAGCTGTGGTACAAATGGAAATGCTGTGCTTTAGTTTGTTGAAGTGGATTGATCTGATTTTCATTTTTCTCACCAGTACTCTTCTTCCTGCTGTGATGTATGCACCCTTTGAACAGAGTATCCACCAGTAGGCTGGGAAATATTCAGAGAACTTGGAAAATGGGTGCAATCTATCATTGTTCTGTTGTATGGATCCAGGATTCCGTCAGCTAATGATTATCGACTTTCTCCCTGCAAAAAAAAAATTCAAAAGGCAAGCAAAAAGACAACTGAACTAGCTGGTAGAGAAGCATTCAAAGATGCACCTCGTTTTACAGATGTGCTTTCACACAGACTAGGGATGCAAAGGTCTGTCACAGTTATTACGTAATCGCCTGATTGCAGTTATTTTCCACAGTTGTTGGCTTTCACAATCTTATGTTTACATTATGACTAACAGAATGGGTTGGTTTGAGGTTAATACATGCAAATACGTGTAAACATAAAACAGAAAATGGATTTATTAAGACATCATGGAGCTTGGGAAAACAGCAAACTTCTGACTTGGTGCTTTAAAACCTTTAGAGCAGTAGTTCATGAATCAGTCCTCTGGACCCTCAGATGGTCCACATTGTTGCTCAGTCTTTGCATTGTGGGTTAGGTTGGAGCAAAAATGTGCACTGTCTGGGGGCCCTGAGGACCAGTTTGAGAACCACTACTTTAGAAGGCAGCAGTGAGTAAAGTTTGTTTATTTGAGCGCAAACTGTCTCTTGTCAGTTGGGAAGTGTTGAAGGTTAGGAAGCGAAATAGCTAACCAGCTAATTTGGCAACTTAAGGCTTGTGTTGTTAACAGGTGCATACAGTAAACAAATTTTATTTATTTATATGCCACTTACTCATCATATGAGAGGCCTGGGGATGCCTTGATTATGGGAATTTTGGGCCAACGTGATATACAATATTTTTTATATAAATATCTGGCAATGCCAGTACATAAACATTTACAAAATGTAGAAATTAGGACTGCATTCACCTGGATTGGCGTTGTGGAAAAAATGTCAAACATTTATTTGTAGAGGGTTACAAATGCAGTAAAATGAATATAGTGCAGATATTTTATTACCCCAGCCCACAATCGCCTGAACAGTCTGCTCTTCTGGAGTGCAGTCAATATATCATAAAATAATCAGTTAATATATCAGTCAAAGTTAAACGTCTGTTCAATGCTGATTTTCTTAAGCTAATATCTGACTATACTGATGTGATTCCTACCACAGAACACTGCTGAACAGTGCGGTCGATGGAACAGACTGCCTTCTACTGTAGGCAGTAGACTATTTTCAGAGCAGAGTGGGCCCACAAGTTTAAACGACTGAAACGTGACAGAAGTGCCAGAATGCAGAAGAAAATAAATGCTCTGCACGTTCTGTGAAGTCTTACGAGGCTTATGCATTGCAGCTGTTGTAAGGAACTGTTGAGCGGTTTTGACTTTCCAGCTGCTGCGACTTGCGGAGCAAAGTCTGATGCAACGGAAAGTAAATATTCATTCAGATGTTTGTGCGAGATGAATTAGCCTATGCTAAGTTAAACTGGCAGACTTTGACTGTAATAGAAGGTAATTAAATGCTTTATGTACACACACCAAGTACAGGTTTTTCAGAGACTAGATTTATTTTAAAGAAGCGGTTTATTGTGTAGATACTATGGTTTTATGCAGTTCACAAAAAAAAATTGGCTAAAATTAACCTTCTCAGTGAATTGGCCACGATTAGTTGCCAGTTTGCGTGATGACAATGCATATTTTAAATTCTCCTGCTGCTCTTTTACAGTAAGCAACAGAGTCTGATATTCACTCACTTATGTATTTTTTTTGTTTGTTTTTTTTGCCAGTGTTTTTCCGTCAACATTACATTATAAATTAAATATTTAGAAAATCGTTTTTTGACATTTGTGAATCGATTCGGAATCATTCACGTCTGCATCGCGATGCATCTAAGGATTGACTTTTTCCCGCACCCCTAATATATATAAAAAAAAAAAAATATATCAAAAATCGATTTTCTAAATATTTAATTTATAATGTAATGTTGACGGAACGCAAAGGGCGGAACTTGGAATGGCGGAAGTGCAGCACCCGCACAGTCTGTGGCGGCACATAACAAAAACACACACGGATGAGTGAGAAATCCGACCGGCGCCCTCTGCATTAAAAGCCAGGTTAGGTCAGGAGTCACAACTCAAATGATAAGAAGAGCCATTTTGTCCTTTCAACAAAAATCAAACCACCTTGGGAGCCGCAACATTTAATGTCCAGTATATCTCATTATGTGTTAATGTCTTAGTATAGACTAAACAATATAAACGAGAGCGCAGACTTACTTTGCTCTGCTTTAGCTATAGCCACTTTTCTTCCAACTCCGACAGAAAACTTTTCCTCAAAAGTTGAATAGTTTCTTGTAAAATGTCTCTCAGCGTTCCGCTGTTTATGAGGCTGAAGTCACTTCTCATTCTCCAGCTTCTTGTTTGAATTTTCCCGTTCCACCTTAAATTCTGACTGAGGCGCAGATCTCGTTGCAGATTTTACGTACCAGGAAACCAACTGCGCTGCTTATAAATGCGAATAAGTCCATTCATCTCCAAATGTTCGTCTGTCTTTCTCTTTTCCTTTTTCATTCGCTACTCGCTCGGCGAAACCTCATTGCAACGTGACCTGCAGTCTTTCGCGCTCCTCCGCCTCTATCATGAGACCAAAACCGAAGTTATTAAATCATTAAAGAATATATGAAGAGCTGCGTGGTCATCCATCACCACTGGATCTTATTTCACCGTAACAGCGCATTTTATCACAGATGAGTGGCAGCAGCTTCTCCAAACAAGAGCAGTGAATGAGAGCCTTCTAGTTCACTTGCCAAATCACTTCCATTTGTTTTATTACTAAAAGATATTGGACGTAAATGCATTATGGATCATTACAAATATACTTTGTTTTAAAACTACCAAGTCCTCAGACAGTAAGAAAATAGAAATCATGTATAGAAAAAAAAATGCATCAAGATGCATCTATAATCGTTTTATAATCGCATCGCAGCCCTCTGAATCGTAATCGAATCGTGAGGTGCCTAGAGATTCCCACCCCTAATAAATGTGTGTGTGTGTGTGTGTGTGTGTGTGTGTATATATGTTTATGTTTTAAAGACTTTCTAGATCCTTTTTGGAAAGCCCTGCATAGTTTGTTACTGTTCAATTAAGACTTTGTTTAATCTTTTATCAATTATACAAAGAACACACTTCTGCACATTTTAATGCACAATCACAGTTTATTTACTAAATTTAACATATTGAGGAAAAAACATAAAATGTGGCCTGCACAAAAGATTTGGCACATTTGTTTTTCTAAAATGTTCAGAACTGTGTCAGCTTGAAATTTTTATATTAACTTATTTTCACTTAGTAAATGACGAAAGTATTTGCTTTTGACTATATGTGCTGGGTCCTCTGTGACTGAGCTCAGAGCAGCTGAAGTTGAATCCTGCAGCTGGGCTATAGGAAGCGAGTAGCAAAGTATACAGATAATTGAGCCTAAAGTATGTGGGGGTTTTTGTTTTTTGTTTTTTTTTGCATTGAGAGCTTGGAAACAATAGTCTGATCATTGCTGCTGTTCTGGCTTTAGGCTAGAGTGAACGCCCCGTGGTGTTATTACTGAATGCCGGCAAGGTGATAGGAAATACCATGCATGCATGCACCCGCTGACCAGTCTGTCTCTCTCAAAAAAACACTGACTGCTCCAGGGTCCATACACACCACCCTGACCATCAGCTCTAAAGGTGTACCAACTCATTTATCCCAGTTCAAAAGACATGAGTTGGGTCCCAGGGCTCCATTCTCTCAATGCATTGTAAACAGTGCTAACACTCGCCAGACAAGTCATTTGTTTCCGTTCTGAAAAGGTAAGAGATGGACTGAATGCATGAGGCTGGTGAAATAGATAAGTGTTGTTTAAAACTATATTTTGGCAAAATTTTACACTTTTTACTATTTTATAGTCTTTTCTGATGATTGATCAAAAGTAGGAATGCACCAATATGAGAACTGTGGGCTGATGTGAATATCCAGTGTCTTTAATGTACATACACTGTGTGGTAAAAATAAAAAAAAAATTATAATAATAAAATATGTGGACACAGCTATATGAGCTTGCTGGACATCCCAATATAAACCCATGGATGTTCATAAGGAGTTGTTATAACTGGGTACATTAGGAGCCACAGGCTGCACCCTGATCAAAGCTTTATCATCTCTATGTGTGGGCTATGTGAGGTACCTGTTCTCGTTTTTAGATTTTCAGTGTAGTAAATAATGCATTTTCACTTCTTGGTTACAAGATTACCTGGAATTTTTCCACTCTGCATGTCAAATAGACTTGAAACTGTGTGACATATTGTCATCTAAATTGGACAGGCTTCAAAATGATTGCTAATACTGTTCATAGCCATGTGATAACAGTATGTCATTCAGCGTCAGAAAGCACATCAGCTCCAATCCAAAACTAAAGAGGCAAACTCGAACACAAAGGATACCTTGGCTGATTGGCTGCATTTGGCTAAGCAGAATATAAACCATCACTTTTATATTGACAACTCTTGGTTCTTTTTTTTCCACCTGCTTAGTTTCATAGTATAGTTTCTCCTGAAGGTGGCTGAAAACCCCAGATAATCTGCACTGAAACAGCATGTTCTGTACACTTAGTTGAGCAGAGAGCCCATATGAAGAATAGTTTCCATGCTTATACTGGCTCAACGGTGACTGACTGACGTGTTCACAGGTAGAAGCCACTTCTATAGCATTGCTAAGCCCTCAGGGAGTCTGTGTGGGTTTAATCTTGCTGGGGTTATGGGAGTTGATTTAGACAAACTGAGGAAGTGAGCAGAGTATCCGTATGTAAGGAGGCACAACCTTCTTATTGCAAGTGGACTTGGTCCAGATCAGAACTGTTGCAGCATGTTGCAGTTTTATGTCTGCTCAGAGGCCTGGAAGGCCTGTACTGTTCAATTTCCCTTTCTGATGATATCTGAAGTTGTCCTTGTTGCAAAACTCACCTGAATGTTAAGACTTAATGAAGTGGACAAAATAGTAGCATTGTGATTCTACTGCTACATGTAGCTATTGCTGTATGCTTATATTCTACATATTTCTTGTTGACTTATGATCATGTATGACCTCAGTTCTGATTGCCTATCATGTATTGTGACTCGTTTGAAAGGCAGTCCAGGCTGAAAAGTGTCTTTTAACTTCAGTGTGAATGGGCAGGGCTAAGCTGCTGTAGGCCGATTAGTTGGATGTATGTAAATGTTTTGGTTTTTGTGATGTCACAAAAACATTAAGGTTAATACTGGACTGGGGAGTGATCATATTATACATATAACTCCTTATCTAAAAAATGTTTTAAATGTTCTGTCTTTATGATGTGGGCCCTTTAAAATGATCAATCAATACTGTGGTGTGGTTAAAGATTGGCCAGCATGTGAAAGATCTGCCTGGTGAGCTGCTGTTTCATGCTTAATCCTCATTCTCACTGTTTGTATTATATCTGAGATATGTCCACAGACATTCAGAGGGTGTTTTCCACCCATTAGCCCACCAATCAGTGGCTGATGGCTTAGACAAGCGTCCTCCAAAAAGGCTGCTGAGAGTAAAATGTCTCCAGAGTGAACGTGCTGTTTTGCTTCCTGTTTTTGCCTGTATCTCGCCGTGGCCTGCTGGAGCTCGCCTCAAGGTTATCTACATCTTCGCAGCCTCCAACCTTTTATCATACTTCTGTTCTTTTTCTTTCTGTCTGTCTGTATGTCTATCGCGCTTTCTCACACTTGCTGTTTTGTGCCCTTTTATAACTTCCATATCATGGTAAACGTTTTCAGATACCACAGAGGCTGTCGGACGGCGGCTATATGCTGTTATGCTTTGGTTACAACCTCTAGTATAGTGTTTAAAATGTGTATGGTGAGCACTTATGTTTATGTAGTATTGGTGTCATGCTTTAAATCAGCTGTTATATCCCTAATCCATTACTATAAATGTTCTCTGTTGCTGTGCTGTGTTTTAGTTTATTAACTACATCTGTGGGTGTAAGACAAAGTGATATTTGCATGTGGCACATTTAGCAATAACATAGAGCTTAAAGTTCGCCCACTTCATCCCTGAAATTAAACTGCAAATTATGGAAAGCAGTTTTTCTCTGGTGTACAAACAGTCTGCTCGGGGAAGACTTCGTTAGATTATGCTTTGGTTCCATCACAAGAACAAATCACCTCTACTTCATTCGAGTCTAAACATTGCTGTTTTGTACTATTGCACATTTATGCAGTTATGACTATGTTGTTTTTAAACAAATCATTCCCTTTGGAACAAAACATCTCAGGACAAGCTTCACACAAGAAAGGGAAAATATTCTTCATTTGAATGTGAATCCTTTGAGATAAAAAGGATTTTCAAATTTTCTGTATAATTCAATGGTTGAAGTGTCATTCAGTCATTCAGAGTGGTTTGATGTGAAATGATTAATTGTAGAGAAACGTAAGACTCAGATTTCATATCACCATAGTGGTGGTGATATGAACCAGAGGCCGTAATGTCTGCAACACCACGTATGGTCATTTTATTTACTATCCAAAAGCATGAATTTACCATGAATTTATATTTTAAAATATTTTGGGCTTTCATATCTATTATAAACAATGTCTCAGGCATCATGCAGCGTATTCTTAACAATTCCATGTAATATCTTCCTGTGAGGGCGCTTTTAGAGGTGTTAAAAACTTGTCTGGTTCCTGTCACCACCACTGTAATACGAATACAGTACGTTTCTTTTGAATGGTGCACTTCATGTCAAACCACTCTGAATGACTTTGCTTACATATTAACCATTTAATTATGCAGGAAATTTTGAAGTAAATGGTGGAAATCCTCTTTGTAGCATGTAGCATGAATATATTCTACATCATTTTAGACCTTTTTTTTTTGGGTACATCATCATGAAATGAACATCCTTCTAATAGCCACTGTGGCTTACAGGTGGAAGCCACCTCTGCAGCATTGCTAAACCCTCGTCCAGTTTGTGTGGGCTTAATTTTAGAGGAGTCAGCTAAGTCAGTGCTGATGAAATGAGAAATTAAGGGAAAATACGAAAAAAAAAGAGTGTTTGTTTTCTGCTGTCGAATTGCTGACAGAGTTTCAGTACCACAGGTATTCCCTTATTCCGTGTGCAGTACCCCTCTCTAATGCCTGCCCATGGCCATTTTGGAAACTGTGAATGTGTCCTCCATCAAGAGCCACGTTATGTGCACATGAGTGAGGAGCTCTGAGCCCGAGTGGTTCTTTTAAATGTAGGGCAGTCTTGTGCTAAAGCTGGTGTTTTCCTTGCTGGTGCTCTGACCTGAATCAGTTTTTCCTCTCCCCCGTTACAATGCGCTCTTATTTAGAATGATAGCAGAGGACTCGGGTTGAGTTATACGTAGTCTTGGTTGGGTGGAATCTGTGGACTGGAATTGTGTGTAAACTGGATTGAGGCTCTTAGCATTAGCCTACGTTTGCTCAGATCAGAGCTGAGAGAAATAATAATTTTTTTATTAATGACTAAATTGTGGTTGTCTTTTTAACATAATAGGAAAAAGCTTTTTAGAAACATTTCCACACATCGTCCATATTATGTGTCTGCAGTATGGATACCTTTAGTTATAATAATAATAATAATAATAATAACAACAACAATAATAACAATAATATTAATATTGTATAATATTAATATTAATTATAATATAATAATGTGTTTTAATTGTAATGCATCTTTTATTTAAGTATAAATCTCAAGGTGCTGTTAACAATGAAAGCACAATATTCAAGCAAAACATTTAATAAAAACAATATTTTGGGAAAAAGCAAAAACACCATAGCATTTAAGAACATTTAGGAAAAAGGCCAAATAAAATAACAGCAAATAAATATGTTTATTTTTGCAATTAATGGATTAGTCTTTCATTTTCAATTTAAATATTTCTTGATGAAATGGCAGTAACTTGTCATTCTGCATGATCATGCGTATTTTAAATTCTTTTAATGAATTTTTATTGCATTTTAAGGGCTACCTATTTTATTTTATTTTTTTCCCCAATTAGATATTTTGTAAGGCTATTGGTGGTTATACAATTGTTCAGTTAACTCCATTTATATTGTTTATTCTTTTTCTAAAACATTATCATGAATAATTTTTCAAGTTTTTGCTTACTGGTATTTGATAATGATAACCCTACCTTTGATACGCTAGTACAAAAATTTCTTACTTATGGCAACAATATTAAGTGTCTGCAATGTAGCTAGAATAGTGAGTGAACTGCAAATTCTGACGAATGGTCACTACTTGACTGGCTACATTTAGGCAGGCGCATTGGTGCTGTATATCTTAGGTAATGTGGGTTCAGTAATCAAGTCAAATTTCAGGCTGTGCAAATTTGTCACTAATCTAAATCCCGGTTCAAGCAGGGACTTAATGGCTTTTCTGGGTAAATGAGAGGGGATTTTGTCCTGATATTAATGGGATAGGCTACTCTCTGTTCTCAGTAAATGAGATTTATAGAAAATATTTTGTTTAATCTTTATACTACTGTAATTAATCAAATAGAAAGCAAATTCAACCTTTATTTTTTTGCAGACCTCTTTCTGGTGATTTACTTTACATTTTGCATTAAATAAACAGGGAGCTCTGAGATTGGCTGCAGTTGTTATTGCTTAGAAATGTGGCTACATTGTAGAATCTTAATTTGATGCTGAATTCAAAACACTTGGTGGTGGTTGTTTCCAGCTAGTTTTGGTTGATAACTCTGTTTGAACCTTCAGTACCTGTTGCTGCTGGTTCTTTGACTTTTTTACTGCAGGAGGCCTGAAGCAAAAGCTCTTCAGAACCCATCAAACCTTGGCAGAGGCGCCACCTTTACTCCAAATCTCAGAAAAACAGCTGGCTTTCTCGTTCGCTCACAATGCCACTGGCGCCTCTGGCAAAACCAAAACAGTCCTCTCAAATGACTGTGGTGGATTTGTTGTGGCTTCGGCTACACTTTGATGGCTAAATCTTTAAGTCTATTTAAATCTTTAGGTCTGTTTCCTCGTTGGACGTTGTAACACCCAAAGAACACGGACTGGAAACTACTGCAGTAAAAGTAGCTGAATTCATGAATTATAGGGTGTACGCGTAGTAGACATGGGACTTTTTTTTTTTCCTAAGTAGCGGTACTCATGTTGCAACCCTGAGTATTAGCTGACACTTATAAAGATCAGATATTGGATGGGATTCATTCCTCTCTGTTTCACCATTTTCTGCTGATATCATCCTGATATGATGCCTCGTGTCAGATTGTTGCCATCTCAAAAAATATAAAATTGCCATCTTTAAAATTATAGTTGCTGAGTTGAAGTTGCCCAAATATGACACAAAACTATGTAAACACAAATCTAATCAGTCAAATCAGATTTGAGTCTTTTTCATATGTACTCTTAAATTGGACACATTTGATAACTGTCAGTTCTGGTTTTTCTTGTTTTTAATCGTTCTCTGCACATGCAAATATCACTGTAGTAATCACCCAGTGTTGGCAGCAGCTTTAACTCAATAACAAAGTGCGCACCTGCGGGTGATTTCAGGGCAGCAGTCTGTTCACACTAATGGCACAAACACAAATGTGAATTTTAAAGGCTGAAGCACGGGAATGCACAGATATGGGAATTGTGGGCTGATATTTTCATGTACCAATCTAAACATCTGTCCAGTACTTACATTTTTTGTAAAGCAATTGTCTACTTATATGGATGTAATTCCAGTATCACTATACATCCCTACCGAAAAATTAGATCTGACAAAAAAAATCACAATTGAGCAAAAAGTTAATGTGTTGGGTGATATTTTAATGTGAGCTTGTGGCCTTACTGTCTTTCTCTCTACCTTTTCTTCTCCAGTGTGTCCGAAAGAGTGCGGGCAGCGGGCGTGCACAGCCAACAACGAGTGCTGCCACCCTCAGTGCCTGGGCAGCTGCACAGTGCCTAACAGTGACAGGGCCTGTGCTGCCTGCCAGCACTACTACCATGAGGGCAGCTGCGTGCAGGACTGCCCCGCAGACACCTACAAGTTTGAGGGCTGGCGCTGCATCACCATGGACCTGTGCTCCAGAGTCCACCTGCCCGACTACGACCGCTTCGTCATCCACGGAGGAGAGTGCATGGCGGACTGCCCGCCAGGATTCACCCGCAATGAGAGCCAGAGGTACGAAGACTGGTTACACGACACATAGGGACAGGCGATACGATGTCATTATTACAGTGAAGTACATCACAGAAACTGAGCCACAGTTGCTTTTGTTTGGCCTGGCATGAGCTCCCCTATTATAGGGACTTGTAGGTTATGTCCAATATGATTCCTTCATTTCCATAAGAAACTCCGGCCATCGGCGAACAGAGAAGTCCGGTTTGGCAGAGTGCAGCAACCAAAAGTGCAAGTGGAGAAATACCATTATAAATACCATACTGTTTAAGCCCAGACTGCTTTTAAATGAGACACAATATGGGGCAGCCAGTCAGAACAGAGGTCATTTAGATACGTCAGTCTTAAGGGCACAGTAACGAAAGCAAAAAAAGAAAGGTTAGAAAATTGTCATTTTAAAATGAGTTATAAACATGTCCAGTGCTATTGATAAGCGAGCAGTGTTTTTCATTCATACATGCAAAATAACAAATGGATTTTTCATAAAGTCTGAAATGCGAGCCAGAATAGCGATACCTATCAGTACAGATATGCTATCTCTAGGTACACTGGCTCTCTTCCAGCTTGTTCCAGAGCTCTAAATATCATAATACACACAGTGAAAATGTCTTTAAATATTGTAGTATTACATTTTTGCCATATCACCCACCCCTAGAGAGACATTGTACATTGTTGGTCAAATTAACACTGACAGCAAGGCCTGGTGCCAAGACGCTAGCCTTTGGTCTTTGAGCCAGTGGCCTTTTGAAATGAGCTGGTAGGCTAATCCATAGCTGTCTCCAGTTATTTTAATCTCTACACGCAGTTGCCACATGATCGGAAGATCAGTTGGCTCAGCCCATGTCCTGCCAGCTCGTTTAGGAACACTCTGGCATTAGGACTGAACGTTGATGCGCGCTTGCTGACGTTCTGCTGTGGTTGTAAGCACTCGCACTGTGAACCTGAAGTAGGTTAGTCCAATAAAGCGCTAGTGGCCTGGGAATGCAGCAAGCTTGCAGTATACAGGTCGTGTGCTAAGCCAGGAATAGCTATTTGTAATTCAATAAGCCTATTAAGAGGAATTTTGTAGACCACTCTCCATAACATCGCCTCTTCTGCGGAGGGTTGTGGCGTTTAAATCTATTAACAAGCATTTTAATCTGTGGATGAGGTTGAAGACTTGAATACATGTAGTACTCTAAAAGATTAATTTCTAACTTTTCACTTGGTGGGGAAATAGAGAAATATTAGACTGATAGCAGTGTGTTAGATTTCTTTACCATAAAATGTAAAAGTTTTCAACAGTTATATTTAAGCAAGTTGAACTGCATTGTTTGTGTTGAACCAAAAGATAAATACTGAAATGTATTGATGTAGTTATTTCTGTGCTGAATTTCTCCCTCTCTTTCTGTGTTGCAGCATGTTCTGCAGTGCCTGTGATGGCTTATGTGACAAGATCTGCGATGGAAAAGTGATTGACTCTGTAGATTCTGCACAGTCGCTAAAGGGCTGCACTGTTATTAAAGGCAACCTGCACATCAACATCCGCCGTGGCAGTGAGTAACCAAAGCCCAAAGCCTCTCTCACTAGTCTGATGCAGGTAGCACGATTGGCCAATATATTATTTTGACTTTGGCCAATTTTGGCTGTGAATTGATGAGTTTAAAATACCAGCTGCCAATTAAAGAGCCAGTAGTTTATTTTGTTGTAATCTTGGGTAATGAAAATAACTGGTACTAGTGTTTTTTGGCCCACACTTTGTGAGCATCAGGAAAAAAGGGAAAAAATAGGTAATAAAAATTGGCCAAAGAAATCAGTTGTTGGTCACTTTGGCTGTAAAGAAATCTGGGCAAAAAAAAGAACTTGTGGTCAAACAAATATACAAGAGGCCATGCTTTTTATGAATTGCACACACACACAAACAGCCAATCAGATTTTCATACCTAAAGTAAATGATTTACAAACGATCAGTTTCCCCTTGTTGTACTTTGACACTCAGTATGTTACTTTTTCCCACCTGCATCCACCTCTCTCTCATACATTTAGATAACATAGCATCTGAGCTGGAGAACTTCCTAGGCCTCATCAAGACAGTGACTGGATATGTGAGGATTCGTCATTCTCACACTCTGGGCTCGCTGTCCTTCCTCAAGAGCCTTCGTTATATCAACGGAGAGGAGCTCTATGACGAGTGAGTGTTTGTAGCAATGAGTTGTGTTGATTGCAGTTGATTCACATTAGCTACAATCTGCACATGAATGATCCTTGCCTATATAATAGCCTTTATCTGTCCACATTACTTTTAACCTTTTAATCAGGAGTAATTTGACAGTACCAGCTCACTACTTCAAAGCAGCGTCTAGTTTCTATTGTGAACTTTTAAGGCTGCGTTTGTGGACGTGGTTTAAGCCTAGGCTAACTTACAACGCCAGTGATATTCCACTGTTCAACCTCCTATTTTGTTTATGGTTAGTGACCAAAGTACCTAAAACCCAAAACATCTTTTGCTAGACTCATGCAGGTAGCACAGAGATGCAGTTGGCAATCAGCCAATTTATTATTTTGAAATTGGTGTTTTTTTTAGGCTTAATCTGGATTTGGGAAACTTTAAAGTCTTAGCTGTCAAAGCCCAGCCTGGTCTTAAACATGCTGACTTTTCTGTATAACTTTCAAAGGATATATCAGATTAAATTTTACATGGAAAAATCAAATTCACAAGGTGACATGAGTCACTACACAGTGGAAAGTTTTCAGTGTTATTCAAGTTCAGCAAAAGGCTTTCTGTCTCCTGCAGTTCCTAAAGCATGTTGTTTGTGCAGGTTAAGCATTCACATTTTAAACGTAGCTATTTGCTGAAACTGTTTGTTTCTGCTGTTCTACGTCACTGTGGTGCGTCTCTTAATTCTGCAGTATGTATTCCTCCGCTGGGCAGCTCAGCAACGCGACGTTCCAGCCGTAGGCAAATGCTGAAGCATCATAACATTAGTGTCTTTTTCACCTCCCTTCCTGCAGACTGTATGCCTTCTCTGCGGTGGATAACCAGCACCTCCAGTTTCTGTGGGACTGGTCACAGCACAATCTGACCATCTATACAGGGAAGCTCTTCTTCCGATTCAACCACAAGCTGTGCATGTCTGAGATTCGCAAGATGTGGCTGAATACAGGCATCAAGGAGAAGTTCGTTGAAGAAGACTTCCGGAATAATGGAGACCGTGCAAGCTGTAAGTGCTTGCTTGCTTACTTGCTTACTTAATCACTTACTTATTTAATCACTTACTTACTCACTTACTCATGAACTGCTATACTCGCTTCTTACTCACATACATGCTCACTTATTAACTTAGTCACTTATGACCATACCTGCTTACTCACTTACCGCCTTGCTCACTTACATCCTGTCTTGTTCAGTTTTTACTCACTCGCTACCATACTCACTTATTCACTCGCTGCCTTATTCTCTTATCTTACTCACATACATACTTATTTACTACTTTACTCACTAAATTAGCAACTTACTGTCTTTCTTACAGATTCATTTACTGCCTCACCATTTTCTGTGTTACTCACTTATCTTACTTTCTTACTTGCTTGCTTACTTAGAACCTTACTTGCTTACTGCCTTAGTCATTCACTCGCTGTCTTATTTTTGCTGTACCTTACTGACTGACCTTACTTACGTACTCTTTTATTAGCTTGCTCCTTAACTCACTTTCTCCCTTACTCACTCTTACTCAGTAACTCCCTTATTCACTTACTACATTACTGCCTGCAGACTGGCTTACTCACTTGTTGCCTTGTTGCTCATTCACTTAATCACTTACTACTTTACCCACCTACTCACTTACTCACTTAACCTGCCTACTCACTCACTACCTTACTCATTCACTGCCTTATGCATTTTCTACCATACTGACTTAATCACCTGTAGCTTTACTCACTTTATTCCTTACTCACTTACTGTATTTCACACTTGATACCTTTCTCACTTGCTACTTTACTCACTCACTACCTTACTCACTTACCATTCATACTCATTTATCACCTTACTCCCTTAACTTGCCTGCTCATGTACTGATTTACTTACTTTTTAAACAACATTCACTATTTGAATATACAATAATAGCCATTGATTACTTATGGCTTTGCTGATATAGAATTAGTTACATTTGTTAAGAAATGTCATTTTTATCCCCCCCCAGGTGAAAGCAAAATCCTGAAGTTCATCAACAATAGCACTCGGAGTAACATGATAACATTGATGTGGGAGCGTTATCGACCGCCAGACTACAGGGACCTTGTCAGTTTTGTAGTGTACTACAAAGAAGCGTAAGTCTTCTGGTTCTGCTTTCCTTAGACACCAGACATAATGTTCAGCATTAAACAGCTTAGAGAAAATAACTTTACATTTAGTAACCTGGGAATAGCTCTAGTATCAACATGAAACAGTACTGAAATGCACATTGGCTTTACATCTACCTGAAGTACTGACTCTTACATTGTGTGACAGGCCTTTTCAGAACATCACCGAGTTTGATGGTCAGGATGGCTGTGGATCCAATAGTTGGATGACGGTAGATGTGGACTTGCCCCAGGACGAAAACAAAAACCCTGAAATCCACCTGTCTGGCCTCAAGCCCTGGACACAGTATGCCATCTTTGTGAAGGCTGTCACATTGGTGGTGGAGGACAAAGACAGACACATTCTCGGGGCTAAGAGTGAGTTGGTGTACATTCAGACGAAGCCTTCAGGTAAGGAATGAAGCTCAAGCTCAAACCAGAGAGAAATAGTTCTCTCTAAAAATCTTTAGTTTTAAAACCATTTCCCCCTTTTCCATTAGCACCCACAATGCCTGTCGAGGTCCGCGCCTACTCTAACTGGTCCACAAGTCTGGTAGTCCGATGGTCTCCTCCTGTGTCTCCTAATGGGAATCACACCTACTATCTACTTCGTTGGCAACAGCAGGGGGAAGACCGTGAACTCTACCAACACAACTACTGTTCCAAAGGTTTGTGCTGAGAAGATACTTTCTGACTTGGAGTTGTTCTGTCTTGTTTAGTGTAATTTAAAGTATTGTAAGCCTGGGCAATATGGCCAAAAATATTATCACAATATATTTTTACATATTATTTGATGCTGATAATTATCAGTAATTTTGTTATGTTAATTTATAAGCCTGAAGAATATTTTGTGACAGAAGAAAACAAAAACTTGAACTAGTTTCACACTGCAGAAGACTCATAGCCTATTTGTCTACAGCCTCCTTTTCTTTAGAGATGTTTTTTTTAAACTCACTACCTTTTCAACTCTTCATAATTCCAGGACTGACAACAGCAACTGTCATGCTGAATGACTAGATGATAGTTTGCTCTCCATCTATCGAGTAGAAGACGCTCGTTGCCACCTAGTGTACTGGAATGGCTGCTGGTCATAGATTAGGCCTTCGATGCTAATACTGGATTGAGGAACATGACAGCAAAACATTTTCTCAAATGCATTTTATCAGTATGGAAAAAAGTTTGATTTCATTATCATTATCATATAATCGTTTTGTCACTGAGCTTTGTAGTTTAGCTTGTGTAGTTCATCATCTTTGCTGCAAGTCAGTTACTGTAAAGAACTTTGTTTTCTCAGTGTAATTTTGATCTTATATTGTTCTTGTTGTTAATCCTTCTATTAAAATGTAATTAGATTGTAAAATGAGTCTTGTACTTAGTTTCACATGGAACTTTTTTTTTTCTTCGCTGTTCCCTCACAGAACTAAAAATTCCCATCAGGATGCCAGCCACAGGGGTAATGGACATCACAGAGGACACGATGCCCACCAATCCAGACTCAGTGGGACGAGACAAAACCCCTTGCTGTCCATGCCCCAAGACGGAAAAGGAGCTGAAACGGATAGATGATGACACTTACTACCGCAAAGCATTCGAGAACTTCCTCCACAATTCCATCTTCAAGCCCAGGTAAAGACGTGACAGTTCCATTTAACGTCATGGCTTTAGTCGCCTTGGATTTGGCCTCAGACTCAAGGCCAGTGGAGCTAAAGCTATCACGACTGCCTTCCCCTTTTGTTCCCACCCACACAACGCAACCTTGGGATGCCGTGCTTAGATGCGTCATTTGGCTGATTTTCCTTGGCTTTGAAACAGTGTTGAGAGGCTTCATGTAGACTAAATGTAGTAAGAACTGCAGTGTGAAAACAGGCTTTATCTTTGGTTTAACTCAAGCTTTTTAATGGCTATTTGTTTCTTGTGTGAGCACACGTTTGTGAACATTTTTCCCTAGTGCACATTTAGTAATTGCCTCCTTCGATCCTGAAGCCTGACCTGTGGCATCTCGGGGGTGAAGTAGAGCAGAGAGGCATGTTAAATGAATAGAGGATTCAGAGCCTTGAGTGTTCTGTCTGATCTGAAAAGTGTAACACATTGAGTGTTCTGTGCTGCACTAAGAAAGCACATCTGTGTCTCATTACCTGCCTGCTTTGTATAGGCTGGTGGATGCAGCACACGGACATAGACAGATGCTCTTCATTGAATTAGCCTTTACAGAACACAGGGTTACAGTCTTGTTGCTGCTTAAACAAACACAGATTCATTATTTTGAAACACTTTTTGCTGTTTGCTTTTGTTTTCCTACATTTTCAATGAAAGTTAAAAAATAGAAAGCAAAAGGAAATATTTTTTGAGTGTAAAATTAGGTTAAGAAAATTCTTACATTTAGGTGGCTGTAGTGCAGTGGTCATCAACCCTGGTCATGAAGATCTACCTTCCTGTGGACTACAGTTCAAACCACAATCTGCCGCACCTGCACCATCTAATTAAATTTTTCTGAAGGCCTTCATTGGCTAGATCAGGTGCACTAGAGTAGGTATGGTGGAGGAGACTGCATGTTAGATGCAGTTTGGAACTAAACTAACCTGGAAAGTAGATCTCCAGGAGGAGGGTTGGTGACCACTTCCGTAATAGGTTTCATTTATCTGAAATAGTAATTTTAATGTTTATTTTTATTTGTGTTAGGCATTTCAGGCAAATTTTGTCTGGCATTATTTTAAAGGCACATGGACTTGCTTTACACATTACAAAAACAATCTGGTTTCCACCGTAAGACACAGGCCCTCTGGTGGAGTATAGAGTTCAGACATCTCATGGTTCTTATGAGAATGTATAATATTAGAGAGAAGATAATTAATGATCAAATTTTTGTGTTCACACATTGTAAAGGGCTACTTGTATTTTAAAATGGTGTAAAAAAAATAATAATAAATTGAGTTGCTATATTTTGGAGTGATAAGTTAACACATCTACAGAGGACACACTTCTGCACATTTTAATGCACAGTTACTGTTTATTTGCTGAACTTAACATGTTGGGAAAACATTTTCAAATAAAATGTGACCTATGCAAAAGTAATGGCACATTTTATATATTTTTTTTTTTTTTTCCCAGTGTGCTAGACAAACTAGACATTTCACATTAAAATTGCAAAAAAACCCACAATTAAAATGCTGTTTGCTTATTTTCACTTAAAAAGATCAACAAAATGTATGTAATTTGACCGAGGATATTCAAAATTTTGCATGCAGCTTTATGGACACAGCCTCACGTTCTGTCTAGGTGTAAACATGTTTGTGTGTCTATAGATGTCCATTTTCTTTCATTCTCTTGACGTTAAACCTAATGTTACTTTAGAGGCTTCTTGTTGAAGTGAATAAGTGTGATCCAGCTGCCTCTCTGGCCTACTTTTAAAGCAGAGCAGGAACAAAATGACTTCAGGACACAGAAATGGCACCCAGTCTCCACCCTGCATTGTTCTGCGGCGGATCGTCTTGTGCCTGTCTCGCCTTTTTGCCTTTTTCTCAGCATTTTTGTCATTGTCTGGCTGTCAGAGAGAAGCACTGGTGCCAGACTCATGACAGGCAAGTGAAAAATATGTCTGTAGCTGTGCTAGCAGCTAGGACAATGTGTGTTGTTTTTTTTTTTTTCTTTTATTCTTTTTTTTCTCTAATTGAACACTGAAATATTGAGTACACAGAGTTTCCTCGAAGTTCAGAATTTCTCTGAGAGAGAGAGAGAGCAAGAAGAGAGAGAGCGCAGAGGAAATCATATTCATTCAGCTGCAGTTTCCTTGCTAAACAGCTCGGGCTGGACCGGCTGCCAGGAAATGCGCAGTAATGCCATCTGGAATACCGATGAAATAAAGGGAATATCCCCTCCAGCCGGAGAGCGGGCCGGATCAATGACTGCCGCTCCGCAGGCAGGGGGCCAGCTGGGGAGAGAGAAAAAGAGAGAGAAAAAGAGAGAGGGTCTGAGACAGAGAGAGAAAGATAGGAAGATGTTTTGTGGAAATGCGAGGGGGGTGAGAGATGGGAGATGGGAGGAGGAAGAAGGGAAAAAATTGAGAGCGTATGTTTAGGCCTGAGAGAGAGAGAGAGAGAGAGAGCAAAGTGACTCAAACTAATTAAGAGAGAAAAGGATTGAAAGTGGCTCATCTCTCATTAGCAGAAGCACACGGATGTCTATTATGGGGAGAGGTAAATCTTTACAGTAGAGGTAAATCTTTGATATAAACGCCTAAATGACGCATAAATTTGCTTTACTCAGACACTGTGGCTGGTGACCCAACATAAGATCAGCTTAGACTGGTGCATATGTTAAGAACAAAATGCATGCTAGAGGGACCATTCAGAAATCCTGATGCAGCAAGAATTCTGCACATTTAGCTATAACTAACTTAGCTGTCATTCTGATTTAGGCCTAGTTAGTTAAACCTGCCTTTGTGGATTCATTCATGACATAGCGGTTGATACTTCATGTCAAAATTAATGTAATTATCTACTGAATCCACTGAGAACACAGAATTACATTTGTTTTGCTAACACTTCACTCACAACTTCACACGCGTTCAGCAAGAATGCCAGTTCTATCACAGTAAGAGTCCCATATAACTCTGCTGTTAAATGCAAGTTTACTGGATTTAATCGAACACTATGTATTTATTCAACTACTGCTGGTACTAATAATAAGACAAATAAGTATAATTTTTATTAGTAGTAGTAGTTGGGGTTTGTTATGACAGAACAATTGCTAATTATCTGACTGCACTGCTCTCAAGTGAGTGTGTGTATGTATAAGGACCTGAAATTCATTTTGCAATGAAATGTTGCACATAGGCGAAACATTGTTTCACATAGGGGGGATTTATACACTTTGGGGGGGATACTACTTGTGAGCTTAACTATAGATCTTACCTTGTCCCGTTCATTTTGAAAGCTTTTTAAAAGGACACTCCATCTCTTTCACAAATTTAACCACATGACCAAATTTCAAATTAGCCAATTTGTTTTCTGCAATAAAGTAGGCATTTTTGAGAAACGTCTTCGTTTCCTCCTCCCACTGCCTACTGTGCAACTTCAATAGCATTAGCCATCACGTTCTTAGCCGAATCTCCTGCATGCTTTCTTTTCAAGGCTGCCATATGAGCAATGCTATCTGAGTGGCACCTTAAAGTTGACGTTTTGTGACATCAGCTGGTAAAAGGCGCAGCACCGTACATTTTACAAATCGAGCAGCTCATTTCACTGTTGTTAAGTTTGAGTCACGGATATATTATGAGCCACTTAGTCTGAAACGGGTTCCACCTCAGATGATGTAGATAGAGGGAGAGAGTGTGTTGTCCAGTGCGGAATATGGTCCGTTCGGCCAGTCGTCCCGCATTCCACACTGGTGCAAATGTTGGCTGAACATTATTAAACATCGTTGTAAATGTCTGTGGGAATTTCCCCGCATTGTAAGTGTTAGATTTGTGGGAATCGATGAAATTATGCGCAATACCCTCAATCCTGCATTGAAATTCAGGCCCTGTATATCATGTCATTAAAATTCATACTTGGGCTGAGGCTTCCACAAATAAAAAAACAGACAATTGAGGCAATTGATTGTTTCTCTGCATTTTTTTCAATGGTTGACCCTTGGAGAAGACCGCTTCTCTATTGGCCCCCAGATAATTCAAGTCTGAGAGACCTCTGCTGTAAGGAGTGCAGGGGACAATACCACCATATAGCCACTACAAAAGAAGAAATGAGAAGTAGTACAGTCAAAACTTTGAAAGATAGTGGTGCTGAAATTGGGCAAATGAGACAAAACTTCAGAAGGTGTAATGATTCAGTTAGTCGATTAATGATGAGTGTAGCTTAATCGATTAATCGATGCTGCCTTCGTCTGTGTCAGGCATGCTGGTTATGGCCGGTTTAGCCCCACAGTGTTCCAGTGTGATAGAGTCTGGAGGAATGGGGACCAGCTGTGGTGGGATGTGTTTGTGTGTATGGAAGGCGGGCTTGAGGGGGTGGGGGGAGTAAGGGAGGGGGATTGTAGCGTCCTTGCCAGATCATCTGAGGACAGTCCGTGCTTGCTTTGGCAACCAATTGTGTGACTCGCTCCCATGGGGAGGCTTAGAACAGGCAGGCGGCTGTCGCTCCTCGCCCCCAGCCCCTCCACACTCACTCAGGCACAGATTCCTCCCTTACCCCCCCTGTCTTTTATGAGGCTGCTCCAAGTGTGCAAAATTTACAGTTTTACAATGGACATTGTAAGCATTTTTGCTGTTCGAATTGAGGATGTCCTAACAAACCCTGATTTCCCCCGATATCAATCCAAGTTCTTGGTTGAGTGTAATAGTGAGTATCTGGCGTTACCAAGTCTGATCTGATATTTTCATAGATACACAGTGCACACTTCACTCCAACTCTTGGAGGTTAAAACCGTAGAGTTTTTGAAAATATATTTCTATATTTTATATTTGTCTTATTTTATTAGTTGCCTAAAATATTTAATTAGTTAAGCATTAAAAAGGCAACCACTGTTGCCATTAATTTACATTAGTAAGTTATCCAGACCTTAGAAAAATATCTCTTCCGTAGAGGTTTGCGTTACTTTAAGTTGTACTGTTTGAAAAACTCTGTTAGATGTCAAATGCTACACCAGTTTCCAGTCTAGGCTTTTGTGCTCTAGTCTAGATTTAAAGACCTCTGTACTAGACTGTTATACCACGGGTTGATTAATATCTTACAAGTGCTGATGTTCACTTAGGGTGCTTGTTCTTTTTAAGTTTTTATTTTAAGTACAATTTTTATTTTGCATTTATTTATGTAAAACACTAAATTTGCCCTTGTGAATGACGTGATATATAAATAAATTTGTCTTGGCTTAGTGAAACCAATCCAGCTTCAAGTTATGCTAGATTTAGTTACCTTAACTTGGAAGTTTAACATGTAGATTAGCATAAACGTTGATCTAATCATACTCTTAACGTTCTGATGTGTATATATATATATTTTTTTTTAGAAGTATGTGATTTAACACCCTTTACACAATCGACAGTTCATTGTGGTTCTATGTCAAATCTGTCAAAAACTGCATCTGTTCATGTATTCATATATTAAATTTAATTTGTCACACAAAAGGAAAAGTAAATGAATAATAAAGCTCTGCATGAGGAGGATTAGTTTTACCTGGGAAGGTACTGAAGTTTAAGTGATTACCAAAAACATGTGTGAATTTTAATTCAGTTTTAATCATAAATGTCCATAGTTTTCTACAGTCCGACAGTTCTGTATGGTCCTGTATGGACATTTTATAACATATGTCTTTTCTCTCACATGAATCGGCCACTCAGACCTCACATTTCATTATAGAACTCCCTCCTAAAACTAAAACAGCTTGAACAGGGCTGAAGATGAATTCAAATATCTGTGTATTTGAATAAACATACTCATTCTTGAAGAAAAGGCATTCTTGATTGCACCTGAAGCTCCTCAGCTTCTAATCTAAATTCTCATCCCGCTCCTTCCCTCTTCAGGCCTCATGACCGACGGAGGAGGGACCTGTTTGGTGTGGCCAATGCCACGTTCATCCACACCCTGCTGGGGCCTAATGGTAGCTTATCAGAGGGCAACTTCTCCCACCCGGAGCATCCCAGGTGGGAATTCTCCTTCTTTGAGAGGAAGGTGAAGGAGAGGAACGCTGATATAAGTGACTTGCAGCCCTTCACAGTCTACCGCATCGACCTGCATGCCTGCAACGAGGAGGTCCAGCAGTGCAGCGCCCCCTCCTTCGTCTTCTCCAGGACCAAACCGGCTGGTGAGAGGAGCAACAGGACCAGCAAAAGAACATTTCAGTTGCAGTGTGTGTAAATTGTTTAGAAAGTCTGTGTGAGCACGTTTTTTTTTTTTGCATTCTGTCTTCTAGACAAAGCAGATGACATTCCTGGCCCAGTGACGTGGGAAGGTCAGGAGGACACGGTCATTCTGAAGTGGCCAGAGCCAGTCAGGCCCAACGGCCTCATCCTGCTCTACGAGATCCAGTTCCGCCTGGGCGCCGAGGTGGTCCTTTCTTGCATTTCTGTCATTGTAGCAGCCATTACACCTGTAGCTGCACTAGTTTTTGGTTTGTGATCGGCATTTGTCACAGACACTGATGAGTGTACTTATTGGGATGTTGGTAGCTGAGGAATAGTAATACAGTGATAGTTTTAAAGATCAAATGTTTCAAACACTTCTATATTTTGATTCCAGTCAGCATGCAATATTTACCTCTTGTCAGAGATTTGGCTCTTTTTAATTATGTATCTATGCCATCACTGCTATAAAAAAAAAAGTCAAATCTCTAGAACTTTTCACCAGAGAAGACAATAATGTTCTTAATGTTAATGTTACAAAATTTGGTCCCACTTTGTATTGTCATTAATAACTGTGTAGTTATACATTAACTACACATGCAACAATGTAACTACTGGTTGTGTATTAATTGTTGTTGATGGATTACAGTAGTAAAGCATATCTACATACACGTGTATCAGCTTCACTTTTCTCATGTAATTACACAAGTTTATCTTGTAACAGCATGTTTTCTGTTATGTCGACGGGTAATAGGGTGAGTGTAACTAAATTTCTGTTAAGTGCTGTTTTTCTTAAGACTTTTCTGATTTTAAGAATCAGAAGTTCGAAAAAAATCATCACTGACTGTTAATTCACACTGATGCACAAGTAGTAATGGTACATTTGTGCACTCATGAAGAACTATACTAGTGAAAGCAGTAAAGCTATAGCAACACATCAATTAAAGTATGTTGATAATAAAAAGTAGTTAGTAGTGAATCATGTTATCGATTAGCTGCCATGTCTAAAATGGCTGATGACCAGGCTGTTTCTGTGTGGTCAGTAATATCAGGTTTGATTGCACAGAAATTAATTCATTTAACTTGGCTTTCGTTTCAGAGGGCAATAATTAGTTTCTTTGCTGTTTTGCCATTTTTGTAGAGTTAAAAAAAAGAGGTTTTAAGAGCAATGCAAATGTATTTTTCCTTTTTTTTTAAAATAAAACCTTATGTGATGTCATACTTTTAATGTTAATTACTGACAAATGAATGTAAATGCATTTTTTCCCAGTTAATTGATTGATTTAAATCATAATGTACTGATTAATTGATTAGTCTTATAATTGACCTTGTTGTGTTTCAGCTGGAGAAGCATGAGTGTGTGTCACGTCAGCACTATAAGGAGCACCGAGGTGTGCGGCTCACAAACTTGGGGCCAGGGAACTACTCGGCCCGTGTGCGGGCCACTTCGCTGGCAGGGAACGGCTCATGGACGGAACCCATAGCTTTCTATGTGCCACAGCTTGAACGTGAGTACCTTCCACTGCTGTTACTGAAAATGACTGCCAGCCTGGCTTATAAATGCTTTTGTAAATAGCATGCACATTTTGTGGTGTAATTACCCATAATTAACTTTTGGTAAATTGTAATGAGGGATTTAAAACAGTACAGAGAACAATAATTGATCTTAACAGAGCATAACTGAAAGCAGGATTTTTTTATGTTAAATGTTTTAAAGTTTGTCAATTTTAAAAAGTGGTTAACCAATTAACCACATTTATTATTTTGTTCTGGATCTTTCTCACAGAATCAAAACATTCTCTTCATTTGAGTTTATTATATACAGGAACAGTAGTTTTTGTTGTTCCTGCTTTGGTGTTCTTGCTGATCTCTCCAGTTAGTAACCTGTTACAACAAAATAAAAGAACAGTGTACCAGAAATGGACCTGATAAAAAGTAACAAAGAGTGTATATACAAGATGTACCGAGGCTATGTTCACATTACAAGGCTGAAGTGGCACAAATCAGATTTTTGCCTTAATGTAACACAGATCTGACATTTTCAGAGCTATGTGGACACGCAGATCTGATCTAAGCCAGTTTAGTGTCCTACATCAGATAAGTATCCAAATCGTGGCCATGCGACCTTAATGAAAACGCTCAGATCGGAATTCATGTGGGGTTTTTTTTTTTTCTTTTTTCACAAAGAGTTAACATGGCACAACCATACAGAGTTAACATGGCAGCAGAGTCTAACATGACGTTAGAGCCAGTAAATGGTGGAAAAGCAACACATCTGATCTGTTTCCACCTTCATCTTGCTCTAATGAGCAGCTGAGAGCTGTTCAGAACTAATTATCTTCGCAGTGAAGCTGTGCTTTGCTGTTTATTTGCTGAATTTAAAGAATCCTTAAAGAATCCATTTCTTAAGGCTGATGATGACAGTAACAGTAGATCAATCACTGATGCAGCTAAAACATGAACAAAATAAGAAAGATTCACTCTGGAAATAGTAAATGATTTTGTTTCTGTTTTTAATTATGTTCTGTGAAAAACATTGGTTTTGGTTCTGTGTTAACCATTCCTAATCCCTGGTTGTAGTGTTGTGTAGCAGCACCTTTCCCAGCAGTGGTATCAAAAGAGAAGAGTTAAAAATAATGATGATGCCTTTCCTCTCTGTCTGGAAACACAGGGTACGAAAACTTGCTGTATTTAATAATCATCCCCATCGCTGTGATCTTTCTGGCCTTCCTTGCTGCGACCCTGGCTCTGGTCAATAAGAAAAGGTATGCATTTTCTAGCTCTTTCTAACCCCCTACAGTCTAGTAATTAGCATCAGCAACACGCTAAAAAAAGAAAGAAAAATAACACCCTATTTTTAGCCTCAGCGTGAAGAAGCCAGGCTGTACTTTTCTTTCCACTCAACATGTTTAATAGCGCAACACTAATGAAGGGCTTTTTTCACACTTTAAGTGTGAGCTTCAGGGGTTTGTCTGAAACATTGCAGCTGCTTTTTCCTTCTTTTGTGGGTAGACTGAGGTGAGGTTTCATTAGGCCAGCAAGTCAGAGGAAAAACAGAGTAATTGTTCGAAAACACTTTGTATTTGTTCTGTGTTAAATGTTTTTAGTGTTGCATTTAGTAAATAGAGTGGTCTTCTAAAATTGCAGGAAAAGTGACAGACTGGGAAACGGAGTTCTGTATGCCTCAGTCAACCCAGAGTATTTCAGCGCTGCTGAAAGTAAGTACCATCCCATGGGCTGTGGGCTTTAGGTCTTTGGAACAGAACACCTCATCCTATGTCATCCTATTTTGAAGAGAACTGAAGAGCTAAAACTAGATTTTCTGTGCATGTTTGTGTATATATTGAACGCTCTCATAATGTCCTAGCTTCCTTTCATATTTGCTTAAATATTTCCTGATTAACAGGCCAATGAAAATGGTGTGGATTCATCTGGAATAGTTGCAATGGCATGTTCTTACTTTTAGTCTATGGCACATACTATGCTATGCATTCTGTTACAAAACAAGCATTGTTATATTAAGAAAACTGGTCTATTAATGGTCTATTTCTAGGTATATTTCTTAAATCATTTTAAGACAAGTGCAAATAAAACCGCTCCCCCACTACCATATATCACCAAAATACATATTACACACATACCGATAGAAATTAACTTTTATGACTTGTCAGTGCTTTTGAAAAAACATTCCAGGAGGTTAATGGAGCATATAGTTTATGCCTTTGCATACTTCAGTAACACAAATGTATTCATCAGCTATGGCGGGAGTACTTCCCAGACATGTGTTTTTGCCTGTGCTACTCACAAAGTTGCTGTATGAAGACCAAAAATGATTTTATAATGTTACTCAAAAACAAACCTACCTCTAAAGATTGTACATGAATCAATGGGACAGCAGTGTACAGCTCCTGGTTTCAGATGGTTCCTCAAGTAATCTTCTGCCTCAAAGTGATCACGGCAGACTCTCAATGATATTGAGGTAATATGACAAAAAATATCAACATCAGCACTAAATTTAGGCTGCTGTATTGCTTGTAGCCATAATTTGCACAAATCTCTGTCTCTCAGAGGAAATGAGTGGAAATAAACAGTGATTTGTACATCTCAGTGGAGTATTTCTGCAACCAGCAACACACCTCTTACTGCAAATTACACTAAGTGCACTAACCAGCTACTGTAACCAAAACAGAGCCGTCTGCAGCAGTGTTCTGACACAATTTACTTTGGAAACCAATGGGAAACGAGTGGTTTGTCCCACCTCCAGCCCCCCAAAACTACAAACCACAAAGAAGAAAATGAACCAGATCACAACAGAAATACACTGAGATTTGCGAAGAAAAGTAGATTCTTGTTTTTTTTAATGTCTTACTTTTTAGAAATATATGTTTTGAGGAAATTTATGTCGACAAGTCAATTAGTGTATATAAAGAGAGAAATCTGATTATAATTTGCCAACCAGCTGGAGAAAAAAAACAAAAAATGTTGAATATATATTTATATTGATATATAAACTGTTTGGTCCATCTAGAAACATCCACATCTAACAGGGCCCAAATGTGATTTTGAGTGAACTACTCCAATTGCAGCTCTGTACAGTTACTGCCTGCTCATCATAGAGCGAAAACACTGAATGGTAACTGTAGGTTACGGCTGGGCTAAAGATGAAAAGTGTGGCCTAGTCACAGCCACGAATAAGTCTCACTCAAGCAGCTTGTGTTGGTTTGACTGTTGAATACTGAAGCTGGCTAATGAGAAAATGTCTGCATTCATTTATTGATTCAGATTTTTTTTTTACCGCTGTTCATCTATAAAGCTGCTGTTTTGAAGATTCTGAGGATGTCTTAAACCAGGGATGTCCAGTCTTATCCACAAAGGGCCTGTGTAGCTGCAAGTTTTTATTCCAATCAAGCAGCAGCGAACCTGATTCCACTTGTTTAATCAGTTGCTCTCCATCTTCAAATAATTGATCCTGTGTGCTCCTGCAGCTTGGCTCTTTATGGATAACATTGGACACCCGTTTTACACCAGCAAAGCTATATTGTTCTATATGGATGAAGAGCATGTAGGTATACGTATAGATGCATCAGTCCATAAACTTGTGTCCTGCTTCCCTCCACCAGTGTATGTACCTGATGAGTGGGAAGTGGCACGAGAGAAAATCACCATGTGCCGAGAACTGGGCCAGGGCTCCTTCGGTATGGTGTACGAGGGCATCGCTAAGGGTGTCGTCAAGGACGAGCCTGAAACCAGGGTGGCTATCAAAACGGTCAACGAGTCGGCTAGCATGCACGAGCGCATCGAGTTTCTTAATGAAGCATCTGTCATGAAGGAGTTTAACTGTCACCATGTGGTATGGATGATATTGGATCATGATCATGGTAGACCATCACTTGGTTGTGTAATAGGTTCTGTGCACCAGTCTTGGATTTAAACCTGAAAAAGGATTTGTGGATTGTCATGATATTAAGCCTTTGTTTTATTAGCTGATTAATTCAGTAAAATGTAAAAATTCTAACATGTGGTGATTGGTGCAGGTGCGTCTGCTGGGTGTGGTCTCACAGGGACAGCCTACTCTAGTGATCATGGAGCTCATGACACGGGGAGATCTGAAGAGTTATCTACGAACGCTACGATCCAAAGAGGTAAGCAAACAATGGAGTCCATTTTTACACACTGCTAATTTAACTGCCCTCAGACTTTTTTTTTTTAATAAAATTTTATATACAGGTTAACAGATGTGCCAGTGTTCAGTAGTAAGATGTACATTGATACTCAACACACACAGTTCCTGTTATTGAGATGTCGTCACTGCATTTTAATCAAATAACTTGCAGTTTTATCAGGGGTTGTTAGATATATAGAGTAGTTCTGGTGTCACTGCACTATCACATTAGTACAGTTTCATACTCAGAGGATCTTCCTCCTGACATTAAAAAAATGCTCATTAGGATGGTAACAAAACAGGATTTCAGAAGTGAATGAAGACTGTTGTGCTGTTTTACAAAAAGTTGTCATTCACTGTTTGGCTACTCAAAATGATATTTTTCTGTTTTTCTTGCTGAAGATCTATTAGCAGTGGCAGAATAATTTCCTTCTCTTACCTTGCCTTTCCACTCATCCATAGAGCACATCCAGCCTGCCTTTGCCACCGCTGAAGAAGATGATTCAGATGGCTGGAGAGATAGCAGATGGCATGGCATACCTCAACGCTAACAAGTTTGTCCACCGAGACTTAGCAGCCAGGAACTGCATGGTGGCTGAAGACTTCACAGTCAAAATCGGAGGTATAAAACAAAAAAGTTTAAAAATTCTTTATTCTGGTTCAGGCTGAAGCACATCCAGCAAGGAACAAAGAAAGGTTTTCTCAAATTAGCATTTGTGTATTTATTCTGTAGCTAGGCTACAACATCTGTTTTTGATGTGTTTAATCCTTTATGTGTATTCAGTTCCTTCAAATGAATTTCGCTGTCTGGCAGAGCTTTGCTCAGAATCCTTTTTTCTATCAATCAGTAACGAACCAGTGAAAGTTTCGCGCAAGCGTAAGCGTATAAGCTCCAGGTTTTGTTTGGCTCTGGGACAGCTTTTACTCTATAGAAATCTCACCTCATTTGTCCCGGCTCTGTAGATTTTGGCATGACGCGGGACATTTACGAGACCGATTACTACAGAAAGGGTGGGAAGGGACTTCTGCCTGTGCGCTGGATGTCTCCAGAATCCCTCAAAGACGGAGTCTTCACCACCATGTCTGACGTGTGGTAAGCACAGGTTCACTTTTAGTCTGTTATTCTAGGTTGTGAGGTTCTGTCTCTACAACACTTGTACACATTTGTTTAAGGATACTGTAGGTTTAAGACTTCTTACTGTACTTTGTTTATTTGACCCCTTAAAATCTCAGGCTAATAACATTGTAAGTCTTATTGTTTAGTTTTATTTAGTATTTATGTCGTTATTTTTCATTTATAGAGGTGTGGAATAGAGATTGGATCATTTAAGGGGTTAACGGGGTCAGTGCGCCTTAGTTCAGTGTAAATCTATCAGATTTTGGTAAGTGGTGTTTTCATCAGCTGTCCTGGGCCATGTTACGAGTGCGTTAATCATACATTTCTGTGGCAGATTTAGATAATGATTTATTTTTCTTAAAAAATTAAATAAATAAATAAACAGGCAGAAACATTGTTTACTTTTTTACCCGAAGCTTGTAATTTGCAGGCTAAATGAACACAATACAAAATGCAGTCATAACAAATGCACAGATATGCATGCACTTTAGACAAAGCATTCAGAGGAGCACAGATTTTATAGTTAATGCCCTACTAACACATGGTTCATATAGCCTTAACAAATACGACTCCTAGCGCTTTTTTACTAGGGGTCAAGTTTTGACTGAACATATTGTATGCTTGCAGTTAGAAATCACATGTATATAAAGTAAACAGCTCTTAACTATAGTAAACACATTGTGCTGTGTCCTACATTAAATACTGCTATTTAATAAAAAGGTCATGATTATATGACAGAAAAATGAAAAACTCATGAACTTTATGGAATATTCTAAGCCTAAAGACTACACTGATTGTGCTAGTAGGTTTGGAGATGACTATAGGAGTAATTGAGGACTGCTGTGGAATACTAGTGCTTTGTGTTTTGTTGAGGTAGTTAAATACTATTTTTTTAAAAATTCAGACATTTCAATAACACACAATTAAATTGTCATCATCAATTCCCAGCCAAAGCAATGGCAAAAAAAAAATATGGATCCAGTAACCATGTGCTTAACTGGTTTACATTATGCAAGTCATGAAATTGCATCACAGATCAGCTGAAATGATCTAAATAATGGCCGATTCTGACTCTGGATGACTCGGATCATTCACCCCTAGTACATGCACTTGTGTGTTTAGAACAGTGTTAATTTTCAGGTTTAGTGTTTGCTGTGAATCAAGCTACTGTTATGGGACAAGTTCTCCAAAAATGCCAACTGTGCTGACAGTGCAAGCCAATTAGACCGATTTGCATTACGCTGTTATTTGTTATCATTGGCTGTGCTGTTTTTGAATGATATCATTCTCTTAAACCCTGACTGCACTGTTTAGTAGGGTGCCGTTAGATGAGAGGCATATCCATCCAGCACAGACACATGTTTTCTGTTATAACATATATGTGGTAGGAAATGGAGGGATATTTTTCCCTATATGTTTCAAGCAGATTTGGCAGGCAAGCCTCATCACAGTGGACATGAGGTAGAAACATTGGCCTCCCGCTCCTCCCATTAGACAGTTTTTCAAAGGAAACCTCAGGGAGTAGACCAGGCGACTGTACACAGCTGCACATTCTGTATCTCACATCAGTTTACTATCCCATGTAGAGTTGTCACAATGCCAGAGGTTTATAATAAAAGCGTAGTATCAGTGCTCTGTACTGAAACAGCACTATAGATATATATATATATAGATGACATCATATTAGAATAATTTTATACATGTGTCTGCAACAAAATTGGTTGTATTATTGGTTGTATTAGTGATTCCAAACTTTTGAGCAGTGATTCTAAACTTTGGAGCAGCAGTGTACAACAAAACAGGGTATACCTTATATACCTTATATTGAATGTTTTTTTGTTTTTTTTTTTTTACATAAGATCACAGTTACTGAAGAAAACTTCATCTGTATGTTTCAGATATGCTAATGAGTGTCTCTGCCCATCTGAGTCAAGTTACCTTGCACGCTTTATTTCACCTACAGGCAGAATGCCTTGTAAATGTTGGCTTCTTTAAATAAGAAATTAAAAATTAGATAAAGAATTAGGTTACTGATATTTTATTGAAAAAAAATAACCTTTCAGTACATCATGCAGTACTCCCATGTAACCATAAGAAGCCTCCCTTCCCTCTGTACTGTTCTGCTGAGGAGAGGATTTTGTTTATTGCTTTATTTTTCATCCAGTCATCCCAATATTTGAATTAGTGTCAACTTAAATCTTGAGTGAGTAATAAACCCTGCTTGGACTGGGCCTAAATGTTTACAGATAGTTTGATTTTTAGTGCTGCAATGACTAATAGACCTTTTCCATGTATGGATTGTGCTCAAAACAGCTCTGCAAAGAATATATCAAGCTGATCACTTCATAGCTTAGGAAAAACAGGGCTGAGGTGAAAAATATTGCATGGGAACACGGTACAAATTAACTCGTTTCCAAGTGAGTAACACCTTTGTTGTCCTTTTTTTTTTGGTGCTGCTGGCTTCCTTAAGGGAGCAGTGCTGTAGTCCCAGCTGAATGCCATTAAATCTCAATATGTCAAGTATCTGTCTCAAAGTTCTGTTAAATCGGCATATTGATCACAATCCACTCCATCTTCCTGAAGACAGTTCACTACACACCCACATCCTGAGCCTTTTTTTACCATCTCAACAGTGTGGTTTTATTCTTCAGAATGTGATCATCAAAGGCAGTTTGTATCAAAGTTGTGTTTGGGCCAAACATTGATATTATATTTCCTTAGTCTTTAATCTTATATTATTATAACATGAATTATATTGTGTTTACTTTAGCCTAATTTAAATAAGTCACATGACTAGTGCCTTTGGATTCCAGACATTATAGAAGTGTTGTGCATGCACTTACTCTCACTGGAATAATTATTTACATTTAATTACCTTTGCATGTACTTGAGTTTACTTATTTCAAAGTAACAATACTTGTGTTTGAGTACAATTTTTGACCAACATGCTAAAAATAGACTTTAAGTCCAAGAATTTAAAAGGATTTTCACTGAAACACCTTCATTGACAGTGTAATTTAGTTCCATATAAAGCAAATCAGTCTGCCTTCAGAGAACAGACAGCTTAGTGCATCAGATGTTGTCACTTGTTAGAACAGCAGCACCTCTATATGAATAGTTACTGTAAAACTGCTACATAGAAGGTCAAAATATATGTTAATATCTGATACAAGCTTCAAATGTCCAGGTTTAATCCTGAACAGCCGAAAAAAAGTTCATGTGCACCAATGTAAGCTCAGTGCTAACATACTATTAGAAACCTCATCAATGTTTTTTTCTTGTTATTGATGGAGTTTTGATATTTATGGCCCAAACTGAAGGCCTAGCTCTAAAGGCTGTTACTCACTGTACATGACGCGAAAAGACGGAAAGGACATATTTGAACACGATTTTTTCACATCAAAACTACAAAACGTGATTTTATTGGAATGCTGCTGTTTATCACACTGTGAAAAATGGGCAGAATATGTATTAAAAATATATACTGGTCAAATATATATTAACTATATCAAAGAAGATCCTTTTCTCCTCAAGAAACAGGCAAACCGTGACAGTTGACATGCACAAAAAGCAAAAAACAAATGGGCTGAATGTCTTTAAGTGCAAATAAGGTCCAATTCTTTGCTTCCAGCAGAACGGACACACAGTGACACTGGGCTACTGTCCAAAAGTAAAAGTAGCGTGAAGAGCTTCATCACTTTATTCAGAAGCTGAAACTTTTTCTTCCACATTTAACTTTGATGTTTGTGGTCCAGTTTGAGCCGCTTTCGGAGATTCTGATCCCTCCGATTTCTGTGAAAAAGTTCTATTTGCTGGAACAGAGCCGCTCTGTCATCTTGGTAGTCATTACGCCAATAGCAGAGGGGACTGTAATTGGTCGTTGAGTTCATGTCACCGGGGAAAGTTCACAGAAATTAAACAGAGGGCGAATAAAATAATGTCCCATTTTCAGCGTGCAAAAAACGCTGGTGTGCAAGAGACCATCAGTTAATTTACTGTTGTCCAGATAAATTACACAAATACATTGCGTTTGGTGTGTAAACACTGTAATAGTCACAGTTTGCCACTGATATTTATGCTTTTGTAATGACTTCTGTCTTTTTCAGTTCATTTTAATGTCACAAAATGACAAGAAAAACATGGGGGGGAAAAAAAGTAAAGGGACATTTTTATTCCAGCAAAACAAGACTGTACACACAACAATGACATCAAAACTCAAATCATAACAAAATACGTCATTTTCTCTGATAAATGTGATATGGATTGAATGTTTAGAATCTGCACTTTCCAAAAAAAATTCCATTTTTTTCAATGTGTGAGAAATAATTAATAGAAATTTACATGCTTTTCTCTCCACCAATAACTGTGACTTTTATAGGTTAATGTTCACTTTGGTTCTGTCATTTGGCAAAAATAGAGCAGGATTTAAATCTCTCTCTCTCTTTCTCACTCTTTCTCTAGGTCATTCGGGGTGGTGTTATGGGAGATTGCCACCTTGGCAGAGCAGCCCTATCAGGGCATGTCCAATGAGCAGGTATTGCGCTTCGTCATGGACGGAGGCCTGCTGGACAAGCCTGACAACTGCCCAGATATGCTGTGAGTCTCCTCGTACTTCTCTCTGTTACTCTATCTCCTGCTGAGGTCAGGAGCTGGACAGCTAAAGCACGAGGAACTGATGTAACTTAATGCAAGAACCAAGCCTGCCACCTGCTGTGTTACTAGCGTCAGTATTCAGCTGTATTAGGGTCTCCATAGAGGAGCGTTTGAACCAGCAGTTTGCTGGCAAGTGAGATGGGTATTTGACAGCACTTTTGTCATTTTAGTTACAAACTCTCAACACAGAAAAATGAGCAGAACATTACAGTTAAAATGAAATAACTGCATAATTCCTAATAATAGAAGGGGAAAAAGGTAACTGCTTTCGGGTGCTAGCTCTCTGTTGCTTTGTTTTAGTGAATTGTCCCAGGCCAGTCTACATCACATTGGCTTGTTTGGGGGTCATTTCCATGCTCCTCAAGCAAAAACCAAGGAACGCGTTTAATTTGAGACCTTCCACTTTCTGGGGTCCAGCTATTGCCTGTGTTTTTTGCGTCCAATTACAGCAGCTAGTTCTTGGCTCCCGGCCTTCTCCCCCGTGCCTGAGAGTGTGCACTACTGGCCCTGGCCAGCTGTCCATAGCTGTATCACAAGACCCTCTGCGGTTTTACCCAGCTGAACTGACTTGTTTTAAATAATGTGAGGCTGACGTCATGGAGCTGTGTGTGTGTGTGTGTGTGTGTGTGTGTGTGTGTGTGTGTGTGTGTGTGTGTGTGTGTGTGTTTCTTCTCAGTAAAGTGAGAGCAGTAGAAGGGGGTACCAGTCTGATGGTATTCAGGTGTAGCTTACACTCACTCACACATGGTCTGAACTATAAGCCTGACCTGTTTTTTACTTTCTGAAACTGTCACTCTGCTTAAGAGTCTGGTCATTGGGAGAAAAAAAACATTGTTCCATGCCTCAGCAGAACACGGTACACAATCGATGGCGGCAAGCAGCCGTTTAAACTTTGACATGATGTCTAGACCAATATTTCAGACCAGTGTTTGATGATGTATTTATAGTACAGTGTAAGAGCAGAATGTTTAGGGCTAATTTACTAAAATGTCTGCACTTTATTCATTGGACTACATTTGTAACCTTACAGAAAGAAATAGTACATCTATCCATAATGCTAATCTGGGTGTATCTTGTCACATTTTCTTGCTGTTTAAAAATGTATTTTGTAACTTAATCCAAAGGATTACTCGATTGAAGTAATGTTATCTGATTACCTTTCATTACCTTTGGATTTTTTGTCTTCATAAAGTCATATAATTAAATCAACACCATAGAGAAACCATTTCAGTAGATCAGCCTCCTATTGCTAAATTTATTGGTGAAAATAATCAAGTATTAAAGTCCTGCATAGTTTGGAATATAAAAATTAAATATTGGAGTATTTGAGCCCCCTCAGCTCTACATTCTTTGTCGTGCAAGGTAAACTACTCTTAAAATCACATTCAGATAAATGACGTGGGTTTCCTACCTAAGCAAGCTGTTTAAACCTTTCAGTTGACTGGTGGAAAAGTGACATTTACCTCATAAAGAAGTGAATTTTAGGATTTAGCAGTTTGAGTTAGCATGATTAGTAAGCATTCTGTTTGTCATAACAATTTTTTTACTTTGTGCGAGTCTCCCTTCTCCACCTGCAACAGTGTGATGAGTGATGAACTCTAACAAAGGGGAAAAAACCCTCACGGCAAGATCTGCTTTTAGCAGACAAATTTCGCTCATGGACAGTACTGCAAGCAAGAAATCAGCTTTCAGTGGTATTAGTGTAATCTTGCTAGTGATCACAGTATTTTTATAATGTGTCTATTCTGAATACCACCTTTTTTCTATAGAGTGCTGTTACTTTTCTTGTATACTGATTATATAATGTAGTATTGTATTCTATCACAATGGTTAATCAAAACATGTAAAGTACTTGTCGGTGCCTGAACACCCAGTGTTTGTGGGGTTAAACTTAGCTAAATGTGTGATTTGAATCACCTGTTGTCAAAATATACCGTCAACATAGATTTGACTAAAAAACTCTGAATTTAGATTTTTTATATTGAATTTATTAATATTGAATTGTTTACCATGCTGTGGAATTGAAAAGGCTTTGAAGAATATATTGCGCAACAGCAGAATGCAGCGTCTGCAGCCATTTTAGCTGTGGAGGTCCTGGAGCCGCTCCCCCTCAGTGGAAACCTCATAAAGTGCCATGCAGGAAAAACAAGCTCAGGGCACTGGGTCCACTCTCTCAGCGGTGGGGCAGAGTGGACGGGGGTTTGTTTGAAGTAGTGTGTGTTCCAGCGTATGTACCGCACTCAGATTTGGAGCTGTGTGTGTGTGTGTGTGTGTGTGTTGTCAGCTGATGTTTGTAATAGTCCTGTCTCTAAGTAGAGAGCTGTATGTGTGTGCACCATAGATCTGGCATTTGTCACTTTGTGTGTGTGTGTGTGTGTGTGTGTGTGTGTGTTTGTTTTTGTACATTTTCAGGACAAAAATAAAACCAGAGAAAAACAGGATTAACTTATAATGTGACAGTGACTTTACAATAGGCTTTTTAGCAAAGCTACATGTTTCATTTTTTTAAAACTAGCATAACAAATGGCATGACCATTTATTTTTTGGTTACTGAGGTTAAGGCTGGGGTTAGATTTACCATGTTCTTAGTACATACATTACATTTCAATTGCTATATATATATATATATATAATATTATATATATTATACTTACTGGACATGTACAACCCCACATTTTTAACATTTTTTTGTATAAAACAAGTGTGTGTGTAGGAGATCAGTTGAAGTGAAGCTGCTGAAGAGAGCAGGGTGGTATTTATTGCAGCAGTGTGTGGACTCTGGTATTCTTAGCTTGTTTGTGTATAATTAAAAGTGGTGAAATGGAATGCTTCACTGTGTAAACTATAACGCTTACACTCGCTCTCTTTCTCTCACTCTCTTTCTCTCACTCTCTCTCTCTCTTTCTCTCTCTCTCTCTCTCTCTCTCTCTCTCTGTACGTGTGTTAGAATAAGAGCAGGTCTTACTCCTATGTTTTTTCTCTGCCAGCCTCTGCCTTTTTTACGGCTGTTTAACAGTTTGGCCTTGCGATTTCATCACAAGTGCTGTGTTTGGTTTGCAGTGCAGCAGGCCTTTGGAATTCACTATGAGATCACTGCAGCTGTGTTTGGCCCGTAGCTGCTGTCAGTGAGCATGTTTTATTCTCCTCCACACTGCCACCTGTTGGTCAGAGTGGGAAACACATCGAAGAGTTCTTAACCTGCTGGAAGTTCCTGAAAGAAAATAGTTTTGTTTGCATATGACTTTTGCAGTTAGATGCAAATATCTTTTCAGCAATACAGAGTTCTTAGAAGGAACAAATCCAGGATCCAAACGGGACCATCACCCAACATGTAGAATAAAACCACATATTTCTGATGATCACACCATTAAGTAGCCGTCGGCGGGTCACAGATAAGTAATAAAGAATATTAAAAAATGATAAAATAATCAGCTGTCTGAAATGACATTTAAATTGGATTTAATAACCAAACAGTGCTTTTGATCCACATCCTACACATTTTTAGTCTCAGTAAACTGTCCTCTACTCAGTTCTACAGTGAGTTAGCCTTCCTCTCCTTTACAAAGATCATATTACATATTGAACATATAAAAATGTTTTTGGCCAAACCAATGTAAACGTTCTTTTGGCTGCAGTAAACTGTACTTTTCTGAAACAGTTTGCTGTTTTATTTCTCTCACATCCAGTTTCTCACAAACCTCACTGCTAGTTTTTGTCAAAAGGTTGCGTGGGTAACTTCAGCTCAGAATATTAAAAACTGGTAGGGAAAGTAGGAATGAAGAATGAAGTAAGGACAAAAAATTAAACTAGGGGAAATGCAGGGTAAAATATCAGAGAATGTAAAATTTGAACCCAATTTGATTCAGAAACGTAGTTGAGAAACTCTCTGGAAGACATTGTTATAGAGATATCTTAGAATTTCTGGTGTAAATCTCTGATCTTATAGCAATTCCATTTCATGGCAGTTCTTAAGGAAACAATTCCATCTATCATAATGCGTCACTGCATTTTTACTGAGATTTAAATGCTTGTTTCTTTTATGTTTTTGTGTTTAGGTTCGAGCTGATGCGCATGTGCTGGCAGTACAACCCCAAGATGCGGCCATCCTTCTTGGAGATTATCAGCAGCATCAAAGATGACCTGGAGCCGCCCTTCAGGGAGGTCAGCTTCTTCTACAGCGAGGAGAACAAGCCTCCTGACACAGAGGAGCTGGACATGGAGAAGGTGGGCACCATGGAAAACGTTCCTCTGGAGCCTTCAACCAGCCTGCAGCCGCTTACTTCTGCTTCAGCCTCGCCCCCGCAGGGCATCCAGGCCCAGGGCTCGGCCGTCCCAGGACCTTCTTCACCCCCTCCTTCGTCCCCAGGCTCCTCGGGGCTGGACAAACGCACGGGCTCCAGCTCGGGGTCAGTTTCCTCGGCCAATGGGCCAGCCGTGGTGCTGCGGAGCCCGTTTGACGAGAACCAGCGTTACGCGCACATGAACGGCGGCCGGAAAAACGAGCGTGCCTTGCCCTTGCCCCAGTCATCAGCGTGCTGATCCACACCCTCCCCCCTCATTTCACCCCTCAGATCTCTTTCCTAGATCACATTGAGCCTCTCTCTTTTTGCCTGGAGCACCCCTTGCCCCACAAGGTCTGTCCAATCACATCGTCCCTTCTGGAACGGAAATGGACAGAAAAGAAAGTAGGCGGGGCATAATGGTTTAAAAAACATGGTGAAAGGTGTCCAGGCTGTACCTTCGATCATACCTCAATGGACGCTGTTTTTGAGGTTTTTTTTTGTTTTTTTGTTTTTTTGTTTTTTGGTTTGTTTTTCGGTTTGTTTTTCTTTATGTATTTCTGACCTGCATTGATTCATAGGCAGGTGGCGCAAACCTCCAGAAGTACGGAGAAGTGCTGTAGAAGTACAGAGAAACAGAACTCTGACTGAAAAGGAAAAGAGAAAAAGAAAATAATAACTTCCAAGGAGTTTCCAACTCCCTCCTGAGAGCTGGACTGCTTTTATACTGTTTTTTGTTACTTTTATAAATTTCCAAATAGGGAAAAAAAGGAGTTTAGAAGCCTAAATGAAATCAGTCATTGGTAAGGTGGCATTATTGTACCGCAAAATGGAGCATATCTTTAAGCAAATCCAAGAGAGAAGCACTTGGGGTTGGGGAGGATGCTCATGTCTTTGTTTTTGGTCTGTGTGTCCAAAGACATGCTGTACAGTCAGTGGTGGCACTGAAGAGAGAGTGCCAGAGGGGTTTTTTCTTGAGTATGTGCTCTTATGTCACTGTATCCCCCACCTCAGAGCAGTACAGGGGGGTTTTCAGTGGCCCCTTATAACTGTGGCTTTAAGCCAGGGCCCGCTGAGGTAGAGCTGGGCAACGGTAGTCAAAACCCCTCACTGTTGGAGTTATCCTACCGGAAATTCAAATTGGTAGAGCAGAAAGTCTCAAACCTGCCATTTCTTTTTCTTTTTTTTTTTTTGGCCAAAAGATACACTCTTTCGCTCTCTCAGTCTCTGTTCTCGGCCCTTTTGTGTTCTTCAGAGAGCATGAAAGCAAATGCAACACTCCACATTTTTCATTTTTTTTACACTGGTGTACAAATATATATATATATATCTATATATAATTTTTTCCAGCTCTTCTTGTGCTTAACAGTTGTGATCAGTAGAGAGGTATTTCAGCATTTCACCGAATTTGCCTCCTCTTTATTTTCTTGACCAGATGTCTGTCTGTCTCTGTCTGTTTGTCTTTTACATTCGATTCTACTGCAGAACTTCCATTGGGTGAGCTAGCCGCATTCGGTCAGAAACGAGATGCAAAAATGAGAAGGAGCACCTAGGAAGATTAAAAAAGATGACAAATGCAACGACCACAAAGCAAGAAAACTCCAGAAGAGATTAGCATTGACAAAAAAAAAAGTTGAATTGAAGGTTTATTCGTATGTTCTCAGTCGTAAAGTTGAGGCATTGTGGAGAGCAGGTATTTTTGTAGTCCCGTCACATTTCCCCTACCGTAATTCAGACATCTCTCTATTGGTCTTTCAGTTGTATGTCGGACCACGGAGCGTACACATCATTTTGTTTGTGTCACTTTTGTACCTTTTTTACAGTTCAGATGAACATCTGTATGTCTGTACTGAAAGAAGCTGCTATTTTATTCTCATTTTCTTTTGTGGTTGTAATATATATCTATATGTAAAAGAGATCCTTCGGGTTGAATCCTTTACTGTGTCCACTACAGTCCATTTTCTTATGCTTGTACTTTTGCAGAAAAAAAAAGAAAAAAACTATATACTATTTATAATTTGTGCCCCTAAGTGAAAAGTTTTTACCCCCATCTTCTCTTCCCTTGTCTTTATCTCAACCCAGTATTGAGTGTTTTTTCTGAAATTAGAGCTTTTTCCTGTCACTTGGTTACAAATTGACATTCGTCATTAAGTTCATGGTGGCACCATCTGAACTCTTAGACGCCTGGTCAGCAGTCAAGCACTGTGTCTTACATAACATCAACCAGAATCTCAGGTCAAATTCAAAGTTGCAGACTCATTTCCATCGTTCCCCCCTCAGTTACTTCTGCCTTCATCTCATTTGCAAAGGCATCTTATCATAACATTTGTTTTGCTATATTTTTACCGGTTTATTCCCATTGCATCTTATCATTAGTTCCTAAACCGGTTCTCACGGCCCCCCAGACGGTCTATGTTTTACCTATATGCATATGTGTAAGGATTTTGGATAGAGCAAAAGTGTGGACCCTCTGGTGTCCCCTTGAGGACTGATTTGAGAACCACTAGTAGACTACTATGTAGACCCCTGAAGTTATGAATTATTTTGTGGGTCACAACATGCCCAAATAAGGAGCTCTGGGTCTGAGCTGTTTTTCTCTGTGGGAAAATTTTAATTGCATTTTCAAAAATCTCTGTGTAAACAAAAACATCCTGTGTCAGTTTTTCCCATGACCATCACTGAATCCTCATTAAGGGGTCTAATATGAATATTGCTAGTTCAAGCTAATACTCCTAAGCATTGAAATGACGTTGCATGAAAGACTACTACTATATAGGGATGCTCAGGTTTTAATTTTTATGGTGGATTCCAATAATTTTACAGCCAAATTGGCCAATTTTTCTGTTTTTTTTTTTTAAACACTTAAAACACACTAGCAAATTTCCAGCACTTCCTTAGATTAGCAATTTATCCCAGTATAAATAACATTTTTTGCGCTTTTTTGAGACAGACTGTTTTTTTTTTTAAATCTTAAATGAAAAATCAGTTGTCTAAACAACATGAAACATCAAATTGAGAGGGAACTGGCTACTTAGAACATTAAGTCTTCCATAATTATGCTGTGATATTTTGGTACAGGTCTATCAGCAGCTTTCAAATACAGTTTGAGTGCACCTACCCAGCTCACATCATTTACATAATGAAAATACAACACTGATTGGCTGAAATAAAAATAATAAAATGGCAGATTGCCAAATGCATGCTGGGAGCAAAAATTGCCCAAATCCGTTCTTTGTGTGTCCCTGCTACTGTACTTCTATAACAGCGTCTGCTAAGTACTGCTAGAGCTTGTTGAGTGCCACATTTGACACAGCTTCTTGGTTCGTGGGGGTATTTTGGTAAGCTTACACGTAGCAATATTCATATTTCACGTACTTAAAGCTTTGGGGGAAAAGATTTGGGGTTTGGAGACCTCATTGGTAGAAATGTTTAATTGCGCACAGAACATTTTGTAACATGGGTCATGTTTTGGACCCCTTCCCCGAGAGGATGAATCTGATGGGTGTGAACGTGTGGAAAGAGAATTCAAAGAGAACTTGGTCAAAATTTGGTGAAAGACATGTCTTCCAACAATGTGAGAGAATGATCTACTATTGTCATCATATCTTCATCAGTATAACGTTGATTTTGTATTTGAGACCCAAACATCTTTCTGAGCCTTTGTGTGCAACATTTAATGCGGAAAATTAAATGTTATCCGAAAACCCCCACTAAATACGACCTGACACCTCGGGCTTTTACATGTCTATTTCAGGCTTTACAGATATTGTGGGTTTTTGTGTGTTTTTTTCGCTTTAGAAGCTCTTTTGTTTACCGCAGGTTGTGATCAGGTGATTTTTGAAAATGCTGTTTCATTTTTCCCCATAGAGAGAAATGGTGTAGACCTGGAGTTCCTTTTATGGGCATGTATTTGACTGCAACACTTTCCCAGAGATGTGTAGACCTTATACTTCATTGCCACCATGTTTATCTAAACTCAGTTGCCCACCTGCTAGCATTGAAAAGGATATGATTTTGCATCTCTATGCAGATCTAGTGTTAACATGAAATGTTACAAATATACATTAGAGAGGTCACTTTCATACATTTCACAGTCAATCAAAGGTCAATCAACTAGCGCCAGTTATGTATGTTTTGTTTGTTTTGAAGGATTTCTTTCATAGCCTAATTCACTTCCTCTTTCCCTCTCCTCCCTTTTTATTTTCATTATTTATTTTGATTTTTTCGTGATATGTTGAAAATCACTGTACAAATCCCCTTTTGATTAAGTGTTACATTTGAGATATTTTTATATATTTTTTTCATGACTTTGGGACTTTTTTTTCATTTCTCCTTCAAGCATTTATCTACCTCACCCTTTTTTATGAATATATATGTACCTGTATATAAAGAAAATTCATCTGATTCCTCCCCAACACCCACCCCAACCCCCCACACGCACCGAAAAATGGACAATGTTACTGCTCTGTGTATCTGGGTAAACCTCAAACACTACAAAACCACAAACCTAGCAGTGGAGAAGTGCTGGCATTGTGGACGTTTGTACAAACTGGCTGCTTTTCTTATTTCCCTATAAGAATCTCCAATTTGTTCATTATTTATTTGAGAGATTAAACCGTGAAAGGACAGGCCTTATGAGTTAGCTTCAAATGTGCTGGAACTTTTGCTGACAATTAATTTATTCTTCTTTTGTCTCGCTAAGACGGGGGGGGGAGCAATCGGTACACAAACCTAAACAGTCAAATCGGGACGTGCTGAGTTACAGTTGGAGTGATATGGTCCTTTCTTCATGTTTTATTCTCCTCCCCTGGTGTTCGATCATCTGGTTAGTAGTCTTTTCTCTCAAGCTTTATTTTCATTGTACTTTTTTTTTTCCACTATGATGTTTTTTGGAATCCAAACACAAATCGAAATGAAAACACTTCTGCTGCAAATCGCAACGAACGCTGTTGACTGTATATTGTTGGCCTATGATCCGGTGCTGTTTGTCAGGTGTATCGAATGTATGTTCTGGTGAGATTTCATTGATTTTTTTTCTGGGCCTTGGAAAGCTGAACCACTTTCAGAATCAATCTTGATGGAGTTTGCAGTTACATTGGATGGACTGTTCACTTTAACTGTAATTAAAAGAAAACGTTCCCTTGTTCTTTTACATGATGCAGCCAACAGTCAGTACGGATAGGGTTTGTTTGAAAACGGGTTTGATGACGGGTGGTCTGGGTAGCTTTTTTTTTTTAGTCGTCATCATCATCACCCTCTCTTTCTACAATCGCTGCTTATAACGGCACAATGTGTGTCAATCTGAGCAATTTCAGGACTGCTGATGAAACAGGTAGCTGAAGAGGACGGAGTGATCAAAAATGCCAACTTTCTTCTTTTTTCGTCCTTCAGCGTTTTTAAATCTGGTCTCTACCTGCCGCATCTGTAGCATATCGTTGATTGTCGTGGGTGATACTTTTAGCACACCTAGAACTGAAAAGTCTAACAAGGAGATTGCAAGTTCGCCCCCCAGCGTTGCCACAGCCATCCGTTTGCCAGGAGTCCAAGAGAACGTTACATTATGCTCACAGTTAAGGTTCTTCACGCTTACACAAACCATTTACAGAAGAGATTCTTTATAGAGCTAAAATGACTCTTCTGTGGAATTGCTCACCTTTTTTAATGAGTGTAAATTAGGGTGAAAATTTGGCCAAAAACAAACAGAAAAACTGTTGAGAAACACGCTTATAGTAGAAGCCGACGGGCTCGTGGTAAAGCCATGGAGATATTGTAGAGAATAATTTTGTTGCATTGCCTGAATTCAGAAAGAAAAAAGACTATTGACTCAACTCACTTATACTAGACATCATTGGGCAGTTCTGTGAATTAACTGTATGAAATACATGACTAAATTTGATTTTGAGGCAAACTAGTCCGACCTCTGAACGAGCAAGTTATACAGAATTACAAATACATATATGGAATATACATATATATATACAATAAATAAATGGAAATTGTGCACTAAAATCAGCAGAAAAATGCCATATTTAAGTGTGTTCACTGTAGAGGATGTGTCAACTTGTTTTCACTTGGAAAATCCACAAAACATAACAAGGCGTGTTCAAACTTTTGGCATATGACCGTACATTTCAATGTTTTACATTGGCCCACTGGCTTCTGTTTTGGCTGAGTTTGCAGTGGTTTTGAGTTTGGGTAAACTCTTGTCTGTGGTAGTCGGTCATACGCTGCAGATGCTGAAGATGGAGATTTGGTGGGAAAATGTTGGAATATTCCCATAAATTTCGAGTTTTAAGCAGATACAGTACTTTTGCTTAGTGCTTCAAGAACAAACCTGGTCCTGATGATCCTGGTTCTCCTCACTCAGAACTTCAGTAATTCTGTCTCTACTCAAACATACCCACTCTCTCTCTTTTTTCGTCTTTCTCTCTCTTTAATCTGCAATACCATTCCAAGTGATGGCGTCCGAATCCGTGGCCCCATCCACTATGGGCTAGATGTACTCAGGGCTGAAGGTTGGGGGGCATCCCGGAACAGGAGGGGCCTTGAGCGGCCCAAGAGCCTTCTCTGCTCTGCTGCTGATGATATTGCTGCTTCCGATCATTTTTATGTAATGCATTTCCGAATTCTTGGACACTTACGGCGTACTCCACGAGTACATGACGACCGACAAGAGAGGGTAGATGACGTTGATGGGAAACGATGGCTTAATCTAGATCTCTTAAAAAACAAAAAAATAATTTAAAAAAAAAAAACAACTTTTATACACTTTATTCCATGTAAACATTTTTACCAGTGACCATTCTGATATTTGTACAACAGAAGATACGCGGTGATGCCGTTCATGTGACAAGGAGCAGTACAAACGTATTTAACAAAGGATTCATTATAGATATGGAAACCAACATGTTGCATATTTGAGAGGGGAGGGTGCCGAAAGGTTTGTGGTCCAAGCCTCTTCAAGCCTGGTTGTTCCATGTTTAAAATATAGAAAGAAATATGAGGAAAAAAACAGGCACTTATTACTTTGTTTTCACTTTCCATTGTAAAAAAAAAATAATAAAAATAAAAAAATACAACAAAGTGCCCCAAGAATGACATGGAGATTAATAATGAAGATTTTGTTCATAGTGGCACATTGCTGGATATTTTTTTTTCAGTGTGCGTGTGCGCGCGTGTGTATGTGATACTTGCTAAGAAAAAAAATAATAAATTCAGATCACCAGCTTTGTAATTTGTGTTCCTGTGTACAGACTGAGAGTTATTAACTGGTATTTAAAACTATTTAGCATTATACAGTCATGCAAAAGTTTGTACACCCCCCAATCATAGTACAAGTTAAAATACAAGTTTGTTTTGTTTTTTTGTCTAACATATTGGGGAAAGATATATATATATATATATATATATATATATATATATATATATATATATTTCAAACTTTTGCATGAATGTATATACATAATAATAAAATATACATGGTTATGGTACATATGTACATAATATGTACCATAACTCTTACATGGGCCACATTGTTTTAATCTTTTCTTCCTCAATATGTTAAATTAACAGTAAACAGTAATTCTGCATTAAATTTTGCAGAAGTGTGTTCTTTGTAGAGGATGTGTTCACTTATTTTGACTTTGGGGTGCCCAATCTTTTGCATACAACTGTATAAATAATGTTTCTAGGCTAAATGGTTGGGTATTTATAAAGAAAAAATATTCCACGTTTGATTATATTGATGTACATATACAGTCGTCCCATATAATAGATCTCTGATTAAAATGATTTCCTGCAATGTAACACTTTTGATTCAGTATGAGTGCCTAATATTGAGCCTTATGTTAATATATTAATGTTTACGTTTTCATTCAGCATTATTAAAGGACAATAACACTTCAGAATGGGACTGCAGAATTCCAGAGAGGCCATAAAGTAGTCAGCATTTTCTGGACTGTTATCTTGAGATCATGACTTATTTGGCTTGTGATGTCAACATAAGTTGTTTTCTCTGTCACAACTTATTTTTCTTGTGATCTCAAGATAACAAAAGTTGTTTTCTTCAGATAGCAACTTATTTTTCTTGTGATCTCAAGATAAAAGTTGCTTTCGCCAGATCACAACTCAGATCACAATCTTGAGATCACAAGTGTTTATCTTGAGATCTCAAGATGATAGTCCAGAAAAACTACCTCATGGCCTCTCTGGACTGGCACAGTGGAGTTCAGTCTCCTCCATTCAGGCTGGTTTCTTAACACGGAAATATGAAACAAAAGCACTACAATGTAAAAAAATCAGATAAAGCAAAAAACTCCAGTGTGGTAAAATATGAGAGGAAACAAAACAAGAACTTTTCAGCTTAACTTTAAAGCTAAATTATGTAACTTTTTTTAATTTCCCTGCCTGATTGGAGGTGCCACTGCAGCCATGTTGGTCCCTAGATAATGCTCTAGCAGCAAGTTTACGATGAATTCCACCTTAAAATTCTGCATAATGAAATTTTGGAGATGTAAACAGAGTCATTCAGAGTGGTTTGATGTGAAATGGTTAATTTACAGACTCAGATTTCTTTACAGTGGTGCTGGTGGGAGCTGTGGGTCAGTGTCACAACAAAACCTCCGAAATCACAGGAGAAGGAAAAAAACATTTTAATGTAAGCTATGGGAACAAGATTTTGAACATTTTTTTAATTAGGAAATTTAATGCGATTAAAATGCGATTTCTTTGGGGACTGTTTTGCCTCACAGTGCCCTGAAAAAATCTGTCCACCATGAATAGATATTTAAAAATGTTCTGCCCTCATGGTGTGTTTACGATTCCCCAGCAGAGTTTGGCTGACAGCCGACATACGGCTCGAGAAAATGTTGGTTGTAATTGATCGTGTTTGCTCTGAATTCCTTGTATTTATCTTTGTGAAACTGAAAGAAGTGAAAGAGAACATTACAAATATCGAGATGATTAATAGGAACATTAGCAGTATTCATTGTTTAATGGTGTTGTGCTTAAGTAAGCTTCACCAGCCACTTCAGTCAGCTACACAGAACAGCACTGAAAAGCATACAATATACTTTGTAACACTGTCTAATACTTGGATAAATATATGATTAATACAGTATTTCTTAAGTTAATGTTTCAAGTATCCTGTAATGCAGCTTTGATAAATGTGAACAAAGATGTTTTAAATTGGTAATGTTTGCTAACTGTAGTTGCCCAATAAAAGAAGCATAAAATATCACACAACTTCAGAAAAATAATTGTAAGTTCATAAAAGAAAATATTTCCATGTGACACCCTTGTCTGTTTCTTCCCTTAAAAGATTGGTTCTTCAAGGGTTCTTTGGTAGACACGAGGGTTCTATATAGAATCATGAACCCTCTTATTGACCAGGGCATATTTTGGTTTTTCCATCTGAATTTACACCAAATCGTAAGGCAAATTATTCAGTAACTGCATGAAATAACTAAATTTTTTTACTTTATTAATTAATTTATTTTTTGTAAAAGCTCCCCTCAAATTAACACGTTTTATGATCATACACATATTGCTATATGCTTACAATTTACTGCTGAAAGCGAAAAATCTCAAATGCTCTTTGTATTATTTTATAAAAAAAAATGTTTACAGAGCAGATCACTGAAGAGACGCCATCTGTTTATAGTTCATAGCCCAGAGTTCAGCTTCTTTTATTATAAGGGTTTAAAATTACCCATCTATTTGACTGGAAAGAGGACAGTTACAGCTCTCATATGACACCCACCTTTTAAATGTAGCTTATGAAATATGAAAGTTATGAAGAATATGAAGAAGTACGTTTTGGGACCACCGGTGGTCTCAAGGAGTTGAAAAGGTTAAAGAACCATTTGCATGCTGAAGTGGTTCTTTGCAGGGTGAAATGCCTTTTCAGATTGTTGTATATGGTTCTATATAGCACCATCTTCAAAATTGTTCTATATAGAACCATATACAATACCAGTACCACCTGGATCAGTCTGAAGAACCATTTAAACATGAAATGGTTTTATATTATAAAAAAGTCCCTTTTACATCATTAGAAGTACCTTCGTCCGGTCCGCCGGATGTGACGTATTCCGCAGCTGTCGGAAAGGCAGCGGTAGCAGAGCGTTGTGCAGAATAACAGAAGCATTATCAGCTATTAAACAGCGATGTAATGTAAGTTAAACTGCATATAAACTAACAAATTAAACACACAGCTGTATACTTACTGGTAACTGCACTGCTGCATGTGAATGTTTGTATTTATAGTCTGTAGTGTCGTAGTTGTGAGCTGCTCTGCTGCTAATGCTAGCTAGCTAGCTGAGAATAACTGGAACGTTATAACGTTACATAAAAAGGTTTTAAAAATGTTTGGCAGCTGAATCATTAACTTGATTTAGTCAACACATGTTTAACGGTGTTAATCTCTATATTTGCTTCACCTGTTGTTTTTGGGTCTGATATTTACCCGAGGCTGAAGTTGGCTTCTTTTCCGCCAGCTTCTTATTCGAATTCTCCCATTCCACCTTAAAATGTGCGACAGGTGCGTTCCAGCCTCAGGCGCCAGAATGGAACTGCTGCACTGTTTAAGGTGGAACGAGGAAATTAGAACAAGAAGCTGACTCGAGCTGCGTGATATTTACAGCTGTTCACAGCTGTACACATTAGCGAGCCAGCTAACCTTCAGTTTTATACTTTTACACACAAAATCTAAATATAATAATCTAAATATTAAATAAGAGCTGCGGTGTCACAGCGGACCATAGCAAATAGATCTGTGCCTCTTCCCTCCTTTATTCAGATGACTGAGTACTGAGTACCAGAGCTTTTCGTTATGCCCAGTGTCATGTTGTTTGGCTTTGCTGAAGCCTGCAATGGCCATGACATTCACAACCTGTCATGTACACTATGGACCTGTTTCCCAGGCCTGGATTAAGCCTAGTCTTGGACTAAATTTCAGTGTCAGTGGAGAACTACCGCTGGATATGCTTTTTAGCCTAGATATAGGCTTAATCTGTGTTTAGGAACTGGCACTTCATGTTTAAAAGTTTGTAGACAGTCGTTCATAATGCATTTCCTCTGAAATCATGAGTATTAAGAGGGAGTTTGTCCTCCTTTGCTGCAGTAACAGCCTCTACTCTTCTGGGAAGGCTTTACACTAGATGTTTGAACATTGCTGTATTCAGCTACTGAGGCATTAGTGAGGTCAGGTACTGATGTTGGATGAACAGTTCTGGATAACTCCAACTCATCCCAAAGGTATTAGATGGAGCTCCATCACTTCACTGCTCCACAGCATTGCTGGGAGGCTTTATACCACTCTGGTAAAACCTAAGGCTCATGTGCAGCTGCTAGTGTCCCATTCTCTTGGTCAGTGCTTTTCTATGGAGATTATACAAGCTGTGGGTGCTTACAGTGGCTCAGTTCACTAATGAAAAGGGCTGTGTGGGTACATTAGGAAAAATGGACAACACTGTATCATTTGGACAGTGTATCAATGTCGTATCACATTTTAGCTGTTGATATGCTTCAGTAGCTTGAAGGTCCACATCCTCAGTGCTCAGCTACTCAGTACAGCTTTAAAGATGTGTTATGCATTAATTTGCACTCCTATTTCCTCTCTTAATTCAGGCCCTGATCATCCTGGTACCGAAAGAGGGAACCCCCTGGCCACAGGCCCGCTGTGACCATGGCCTCAGAACTCCACGAAGCAATATTCACAGCCAAACAAGAACGACACAAGAACCTCTTCCTAAACTATAGGAACCTGAACATCTTTCCCGTGGAGCTCCTTAAAGATGAGGGTTTGCAGTTCTTGGAAAGGCTCTACATGAAACGAAACTCCCTCACGACACTGGTAAGACAAGATAAAGTTGGTTTTCACTGATGGGTATTGACTTTATACTCATGAATATTATTTTTTATAACTCTGCTTTTTTTTGCAGCCTGATAATCTAGCACAGAAGCTTCCCAACCTGATTGAATTGTGAGTATTGAATTGTTGTCCTGTGATTGTTCTGTTTAGTGGCAAGTGTGATTGTTGATGAATGATAAGCATTGGATCCAGATCATGAAAGTCTGTGTGTTAGATCTCAGTATTCTTCAGTTCTTGCCTGTATATTGTAGAAAGTGTAAACGACTTGCGTTCAATATCCCTAATGACCAGCAGATGTCACCTAATGAGCATGTAGACGTGTGAGTGATCTACTTAAAAAACATGCATGGAATGTCTGTCATTTATACTAACAACAAATAGCTTATGTCGTCTTCTGTTCCTGGTCCCAAATAATGCCCCAAATCTCTGTTTTTAAACTGTAGGTATCTGCACTCAAACAATATTGCCATCATTCCGCAAGGTAGTTTCACAATCAGTTGTGTTTCTATTTTACTTCATTTTTGTGTAGGTTTTCTATGTAACTAATGGCTGTAATTGAACTCACAGCTATTGGGAACCTCGTCAAACTGCAGTCTCTGGATCTAAGTGACAATGCACTGCAGGTGATCTGCCCAGAGATTGGACGGCTGCGGTCATTACGGCATCTGCGATTGGCCAACAACCAGCTGAAGTTCCTTCCACAAGGTGTGTATTAATGAATAAATAAATAATGCAAATATTTTGGGGTTTTATTTCATGTAGTGATTTTATTTCAACACAGTCAAAATGCTGACCAAATAAGACGTTTGGATATAGTCAGTCAAAATCATATGAAATTAAAACATTATTTTGACATAATCAGTGAAAATCTCCCAAAAAACAAGACATTATCTTGACATAATCAGTCAAAATCTAGAGAAAAAAAAACATTATTTCAACATAACAGTCAAAATATAAAGAAAATTAGACATTATTTGGACATAATCAGTCAAAATATCGGGAAAATAAGCCAGTATTTGTACATAGCAAGTCATAATTAAGACAAGCCATTATTTTAACATAAGTCAAAATCCTGAGAAAACAAAGCAATTATTTTGACATAAGCAGTCAAAACTCAAGAAAATATTATTTCAGCATAATAAAGATTTCTAAAAACAAGCTATTTTGAGGTAAAAATTCCTGACATGCCTGTCAGCAACAGAGCAGAAAAAAGAGGTGACATTTTTCTTCTCTACCTGGTGAGACTAGGCTTCCAGACTAATGTACTCCTTTGCGTTGTGGCATGACTTATTTCTGCTTAGATGTCACAGCAAACTGTGAAGCATTATCACTGATCATCTCAGAAAAACTCTTTGATTTATGGTAAGTTTATAAAAATACATGGAAAATATAACTTCATAAAATCATGCTCACACAGTTATTTCCCTTAAAGGTCACATTTATGATCAAATGAAATTGGGAGTGCATCTGCTCCATTTACTCCATTGCGCAGGTGACAACCAATACTAACCTTATCAATCAGACATGACAAGCATGTTTCCTAATTATGGTTCTTATTAAATAAACATATTAATATAAACAAACAATTATAAATGCCATTCAAATTGTAATTTAAAAATTGTCACAAGCCTGAAAAATATGAATTCCACCATGCTACATTAGTATCTACTATGTGTTCTTGTTTGCATATTTTTGGGGGACTTTGCTAACATTACAGAGAAATGTGTTTATTTCTGTAGAGTTACAAATGCAGTAAAATGAATAAAATGCAGATATTTTAGCCCAGTAGCCCAGCTTCACCTGAGCATTCTGTTTTTCATCACTGAACATGGGTTGAAGTATTTATTGGTCAAAGTAAATATATTTCTGAAGCTGATAATGTCTTATCAGAATGATAAAGCAATTATCTGCCGATTCTGATATGATATTGGTATTATTATGTAGCCCTACTAAACAGTGCACTGACATCGGATCTACTTTCATTATCAGCTGATTCCCTGAGTTCAGATATTGGAACCAGGCTTTGTTTTGTCTCCCACAGACTTCCATTGTGGCCTAGAGAAGAGGCTCATTGTTGTTTTGAATTAGTTTGAGGCATGTAGTGACAAAGGTTCTCAGTATTGTTGAAGTCCTGAAAAATGGGATGCCTTTATAAACTATTTGTTTTGTTAGCATTGTCACTTATATGAGTCTCTTGGGAGTTGTTTGAGGTTGGATTTTCATGTTTCTCTACGGAAAGAATAGCATATTACAATTATATTGCTTTATACTGCAGTTGTGGTATGCCTAGCATTGTCTGGAAAACACTTTGGCAGGCTTTTGATTGTACTGTGTCATCAAAACAGCCACAAAAACTCATCTGGAATGTTTGAGATGTTGTACAGACTTGTTCGCTTTCTGCAGTATTCAGCAAATTCACTATTGCAATTATTATTAGCAGGTGATATATTGTGCAGCACCAGTACAGTGAGGTGTCAGATGGAGCACACCCTGCTCCTGCTCCTTGGCAGAAGTATGTTTCTGGGCTGGGTGATGAGGCCCTGGCACCACCACTAAATCAGCCTCCTGCTTTTTTGGCAAAGGCTTTCTGTTCCTTCTCCTTCTCTGCTTTCCTAATTTAGCAGAAGTGAGTAAAAATCTGCTGTAAAAATAGAGTCTGATACCTCAGGCAGGTGCTCAGAGAGCACAGATCGTGTTTTTCTCTTCCAGAGCAGACGGTGCAGGATGTACAGCCAAAATCCTCTTTAGGTGATTCCTCATAAGCTTTGATTATTATTACAGCTTCATCATTCATCATTTTACAGCCTAATTAGTAGAGGTGAAAGAAAAGCAATACGTTATAATATGCAATATTTTAGGTTTAAATATGGTATAGATACACAGAGGTTCAGGTAAATTAATTATTAATATTTTTAATTGTTTTAATTGCAGTGTGTTAAGCCTGTTGTTTGACAGTTAGATTACCAAACTGCTTTTCTGTCTTAATCCACAAAATTAGAGGTGCTATTAGAGAACTTGGAAGAGTTATCACTCTGTAATGTCTTCCAGGTTTCTCAAATGCTAGAGGGTGCTCCCAAGTGAGTCCAAAATGAATGGGTTAAGATGGAACATTTTAGCAAAATCATAGTTTATAAATGCTTAAACATTTTAGTATAAAAATAATACATTCATTTTCCAAACACAGAACAGTACAAAACATAAACACTGCTGTTATATTTTTAAGAACTTTTGAACTCTTTTAAAATGGCACCTCATGTACATTCATGACATCTGTGAGCGTGAAACAGCCAATGAGCTTCTCCGCTCACCAACCAATCAGCACTCAGTAGAAAAGATGCTAGCGTCCTAATGCCCAAAACCCATTTGCTGTAGAAAAAAAAATGTAGGGGTTAGTTTTCTGTGCTTTTTTAGTAAAATACATCCTTCTACATTCTAAAATTAAAGGAAAGTTCTGTGTAAGTGATTAGAAACTATTTTAACTTTTTGTTTTTAGCTGTTTAGCTCCATTCACCCCCATTTGTTGAGGACTCACTCGTGGGTGCCCTGCGGGCATTTTGCAGCCCTGTTTTTGATATAACGGGGGAAATAGGAAGAGGCCAGCCTCCTCATAAACTGGCTCTGGTGCTGTATCTTTCGGGTGGGACCAAGGTTTCTGTCACAAGGTTTTGGGCAGGACTTGGAAACTTCAATCTAATTGTAATACGATTCTTTGGGGAAACTCCTAAACTTCCATCTGCCACTGTAAATTGCTCTGGAGTACTTACATAGCCAGGTTAAAGGGGCCAGCTAGCAAACATTATGTCCCAGAGGCATCACTATAGTGAGGATGATGACCACCAACTAGCCTACTTCATTGTAGCAAAGCCATTCAAAAAGTACCTACTTGTTGCCAGTATCAGAGGTAAATGTTTCTGACTATTAAGCACTGTAACAACTGACAGCACAAAACAGGTGAAACTGAAGTTGACTTTTTATTTGGCAGCCTTGTTCCACTTTAAATGGTTCAGCAATTACATTTTGGTATATAAGACTGTAAGAAACCAACTTCAGCCTCGTACACAGGTAAAGGCTAATTAAACAGAGTCCTTCCTTTTACAGCACTAGGCATAGATGGTGTTTAGAGCAAATGATTGAAGATTGCATGTTCTTGTGTCTTTTTCAAAGTCTTGAGTTTTTTTTTGGTTTTTTTTTTACTGCTACTTGCTAATTAGATCAGTAATCTGTAGGAACCAGACAGATCTTGTGGACTGCCCTCTCTAATACACACTGGATACACAATCTGGAGGCTTAGAGGGCCACTGTAAAACTTTGATTCAGTGTGATTCAGTCAGTTTGATTTGTTCAGTATTAGAAGTTGGTTGCATTTTTTGCTTCTCACAATCCAAGTAATCCCAAACACATTCAGTGATGTTGAGGTCTGGACTCTGGGGTGGTCAGTCCATTGTTCTGAGAACACCAGCAGCTTCTTTGTTTGATTTGTCAGTTTTCTTTGCTCAGTGAGGCTTGACAGCTGTACATCCTTTCAGACCCATAAGAGTTGTCTTCTCACAGTGGAAGGATGAACAGAAGCATCTGTGGACTTTTATTAAGAGCTGAAGCAAGAGTGGAGCTTGATTTTCTCTAGTCTCTCAAATAGGGCCCTTTGAAACTCCTTTTATTTTTATTTTTTTATTTGTTTATTTTGATCCCGCACCTGCTCGTACTGCACTTGTTAACCACCTGCATCTGCTCGCGACACTGAAAATTAGCCCTGCACCGCAAGATATTGTGGCTGCAGAAATGCAGACCTCTAAGTTAAGGAACTGGAAATGTTCTGCATGGGGAAGCTGTCCAAAATCCCTCACCAGGTGTTCTCCAACCTTTACACAATGCTGTTACTTTACAAAATGCTGATGGGAGGCTTCATCAAATATTAGCAAAGGAAGTGCCAGTATTTTTTAGATCTACAAAAGAACCTACTAAAGAAAACTTTTTTTGGTTTAAAAACATAGTTTAAGAATAACAGTATGCATCTTAACCATTTGTTTAAGCCCAGAATATCTCTCGTTGCATGTGTGGGTTTTTTAATATATTGATTTTTGGCTCATTCTCATGATTGGTGCCGTTAATTCTGTTGACTGTACATAAACATAATGACAATATTTTTAAATGTTGATTTCACAAGTGAGAAGAACAGACTCTACATTTCATTAGATAAAATGGAAAGCTTCTTTTGGACAAATAATTTGGAGAGAAAAGTAAAAAATCTCAGTATATCACAGTACAAATCTTTAAATATCACTGTAGAATCATATCATGGCTCGAGTATAAAGTGCCATATTGTGGGACCTCTGGTGATTCCCTTCCCTACCTTTCATTACAGAACAAATGATGGCATAAAACTGATATAATTATGATATAATTTGAAGAAACTTGGGCTGCTTATTGCGGTCTGAGTGTTGCTGGTGTCACAGGATGATGGCTTCCAGACCTGAGTGTGCGTTCCGATGGCTCGATTTTTAGATGCTTAGTATGCTTTTTAATTATTCCCTGCTCTCATCAATGCTTTTATCTCCTCATAGAAGACACTGATAAGAGAAATGGGATTTTATTGTATATATAAGCATCATACATCTTGTGCTGAATTTAGGTTTCTTCTAAAGTGCAGAAAAGACTGTATGTTTGGCTCCCATTTTACTGTGCATTGGCATCAATTTCAGTCAGCAGAGGGCAGCAAATCCTGGAAAATGTTAACAGTGCAGTCCACAGGGGTAAAATTCTGTCCTTACACTGATTTCTTACAATGGGTTACAGTTATTCAGCAAATGAGTCAGTGCATCCAGAAATCTTACATATTACCACTGTGCAAGAGTCAGAGACCAACCTTCATTTAATTAATTCCCAGTCAAAATGGCCATTTAGTCCAAGTTTTTTAGCATCAGAAAAAAGGCAGGAAAAAGTATTTCACAGAAAATTATATGGACACCTCAAGAACGAAATATAATAATTTTTTTCAGTATTTAGGGTGTTCACCCTTTGCCTTTATTATAGCTTCCTTTCTCGCTTTCTGTTTTTCAGAAAAATCTGCAGGGATATTTTTCCACACCTCCAAAGTTCAGTCTTAGAAGTTGGTTGCGTTTTCTGCATTTCATGATCCGCACATTCAGTGATGTTGAGGTCTGGACTCTGGGATGGTCAGTCCATTGTTCTGAGAACAGCAGCAGCGTGTTTGTTTCATGTGTCTGTCTCCATTTCTCAGTGAGGTTGACAGCCACACATCCTTTCAGACCCATAGCGCTGAGTTGTCTTCTTTAAGTACTGTTTATCTGATGGGGGCAGTTTTGGTGTCTGCCAGGTCTTGCACTGTTGTTAGGAGTCCCATTTTCTCTGTAGCTTTTTATAATTTTCTGAACTTTTGAAAGTTTTGAAAACTAGTGTTTTTTCACTTTTTGTCTTTTAACTTTCTCTTTCCTTATGCCAGTGGATTATCTTCATATCTAATGTACTCAGAAATATCTCCTGAAAAATGAAATTACTTGAAAAAACTTGCAATTAAATAAATGATGGGCTTTTGCATCAGTATAATAAAGACAATAAAGATGTTATACTGAACTTTGTTGAATATCAAAGTATACAGTTATAACTGATTGGTGCAGTTGAATCTTATTTTTATTTCTAGGCAACAGCAACAGAATGATGTGTTTTTATTTGTCTGTCTGTCTGGGTGATATGTTAGAACTGGGCGATTTGAAGGAGCTGGAGACTCTGGACGTGTCCATGAACCTTCTGCGGACTCTTCCAGAGCGGCTTGCCCAGTGCCTGTCCCTGCAGTGCCTGACCGCTGACCGCAACCGGCTGCACTGCATCCCCCGGCAACTCTGCCTGCTGCCTGACCTCAACGAGCTCTCCATGGCCGCCAACTGCCTGACCTCGCTGCCCCTGGGTGAGCCCCACCTTCTGTCTGCATCAGTGGTCACCAGCCTTCCTGCTGGAGATCTAACTTCATATCCGTTGCAACCCCAATCCCATAAAACTTTGAATGATGGTGGTGCTGTCACACTGCAAAGTTAGGGGAAACAAAAGATGACATAATGGTACTATTAGTCAATTAATAGTCACATTTATTAAAATTACACTACCGCTCGGAAGTTTGGAATCATTATTTAAACATTTGAAATCGTTGGTTTTAACAGTATAAAACTAGTTTTTGTGGATGTAGCTATACAGTTATATGATGCTAATATACTGAAGGTTTCAAACTATTTCTATGAAACTAAAAATTAAGACATTTTCGAATGATGAATGGAGGGGTAGATAATTCCACAATAACTGATAAAGCTGTGCTTCATTGAGAATTAATTTGTTATTAAATTAACATCCAGAATGCCTCATATTTGAAAAGCGGTCACCAAATCTTGCTAGTCTGGCCAAATAGCCATTCATTGTGAATTTTGTGACAACATTACTATACATAGATAATTATGTTAATTAATTAATAATATTTACTATTTCTTTTATTCTGTCATAACCCCAAAATACTAATATATGAATAGACCATAGGTTTATGTTGTGGCTTCTTGTTTATAAATGTTTGAATCTAAATTGTTATTTATTATATATAATATGTTATTAGTGAATAACTACTATTAATACAAGTAACTTCAAACCTTTGAATAGTACAGTATTTTAGAGTAATAGATTAATAGCCAGTCGATAATCAGTTATAGTCATAATCATGAGGTGCAACCCTAGTAGAAAGGTAGATCTCCAGGAGCTGCATTGGTGACCGCTGACCTACACCTGCATGTTGAGTCATTCTAGTCAGGCTTTTTAATTCAGAGCAGGCAGGACAGTAGAGGTGTCTCTCTGCCAGAACAAGTGTTCATATGGAGTGATCGCTTGGGGTGCAAGTCTGTTACACAGGTGGATTCACTGGTTGGTCCATTTGGCGTGAACAAGCAGAAGCACAAAGACTCTTGAATGACATCTCACACACAGTAGGGCTGCAACAATTAGTCGTCAAAGTCGATTAGTCATTGATGACATCAGTTCTGGAAAGAAGTTGAAAAAACTGACGTGCTGTGTAATAGGGCTGTTAGCTGGGCTCAGAAATCTATTTTAAGGTTTGTGTGTTGAATATTTAAATATATTCAAATGTGAAATAAATTATTTTTCAGGCTGCAAAGGAAAAGATTAGGATATATGCAGTAACTGCAATAAATATGAAACGTGCAATAAACAAAATTTGGCACAGGGTAGTAGGCTTACGTTTCAGACAATAGACCTGATGTTAGGAGGGAAATTTTGAAATTGTTTTATCATTCAAAAATAGCAGAGGGAAATCATTTTTTTTGTGCTGAATGGGCAACTGAGGCTGCCTCTTCAGATGAGCTAATGAGCTAACTGTGCTAACCAGTACAGTGTTGGATGTTGATGAGGGCTCATTGTTTTCTATGCAAGGTCTTCTCTCCTCAGTAGATGATGTGCTAACATAAACGCCTGTGCAAAAAAATGGGCCAAGATGGCCCAAAATGACAAAACATTAAGCTTTAATGGTCTTAACAACAAATCATTAACCAAATAGATAAAGTAATAAAGTAAATATGGGAGAGCTTTTCCCTTTGCTTTCTTTAAATGTTGAAGATTTGCAGACAATTTTTTACAGAGAGAAAAATCAGTATTTTACCACTCAGCATTGATGGCTTCAGACAGTTGAAAAGCATTGCCGAGCTAGTTTATGTTTAATATGAGACCATATATTCTCTATAGGGTTTAAATCTACTCTGACCAGCGAAAACCATCAGTCAAAAACATTATATTTGGGCTTGGCCCATTTTTTGCCCAGGAGTATATTAGTTTTAGCTTTAAAACTCCACTGTTACTTTCTCTGGTTATTGCACAAAACATGCAGAAGAACAGTTTGCATTGGTGATTGTGCTTCGGGCTCCTTCCTTGAGTGGATGAATCTGATGATTGTAAGTGCTTTGAAAAAAGAATTCAAAGAGAACTTAGTCAAAACGTGGTGAAGGACGTGTCTTCCAAGTATGTGAAAATATAAACAATGAGCCAAACATTAATTTTAAGCCTGTGCCTGTGACATAAACATGAAAAAATGTATGATGCGGTCAGAAAAACGCAACCTAATGCCTCTGACTTTTAAATCAATATGTCAGTCTTTACAGAGCAACACACACAATGTTTTAATGTGTTCTTTTTCTCCTGACTCAGGTACACTTTAAAAAAGAAAAAGGTAGAAAACTCTCACTGGGGCAGTACCACTCTTGTCACTGGGGTGGTAGCCTCAAGGGTGCATAGGAGCATAATTGTATCATAATCCATTGAAATTATATTTTCTAAATTGTACTGACTCCACACACCCCGTCTCGTCTCCAGGCTTTTTATTTCACTGTTTTGTTTTAAAACATTAGGTTATGAAAAGGTACAAATGCGTACTTTTCACCTGGAAAAACTTACTTAAGGTTCACAGTTGGACCTCAAAACCATTGTTGTACCTTTTAGGGAACATTTACATTGTTTGTACCATGATGAATGAAAAATGTACCTGCGCAGAACCTTTATTTCTAACAGCATAAGAAGCTTAGGGCACAATATTGCTTCTAAATCGTTTGTTGCACATTTAGAACGTGGTGATGAATGATGCAGACATAGTGAAAGGGCAGAGTGAGAGGAAATCTCACAAGAGATGATGGTTTGATTTGTCAATTAATCCAAAAATAGTCAATAGATTAATCAGTTATAGAAGTAATTGCTTGTTGCAGCTCTAACACACACAAGCAACATTTCATGCAAAGACATTTTTAAGCAAAAACCTTCAACAAACTTATTCCCTCATTCTTTATTTCCTCCACTGTGTGCAGCGTTTCAGACTGCAGCCCCCTGGCTGGGCTCAGGGCCTGTGGCTGTTAGTTGAGCTTGAGGTACGGAGGGGGTCACATGGCACTGCAGGTGCTGTGGTGGGCCGCCCGCTGTGAGGGACCCCAGGGGCATTGTGGGTGATAATGAGCCAGGAATGCGACTCATAATGGTGTTCACACTGCTTCCGCTCTCTCTCTCTCTCTCTCTTTCTCTCTCTCTTTCTCTCTCTCTCTCTCTCTCTCTCTCTCTCTCTCTCTCTCTCTCTCTCTCTCTCTCTTTCTTTCTCTCTCTCTCTCTCTCTCTCTCTCTCTCTCTCTCTCTCTCTCTCTCTCTGTGCTCAGCTATACACAGCTTCAAAGGCTTCCAATCTCCAAAGCAGCCATGATAGCATCTAACTCAAGTTTACCTCAAGGACAGAGTATCTCCCTCAGTCAGCTGAGCGCTTTGATTTCAGGCTCCGCTATGAATGAGTTTACTGTGCACCCTCAAGATCTGATAAATGTACATAATATTTCTGCTTCCACTCTTACTGCTTCTGCATAGGCAATGATTTTGTAAAAGCCATCTTTATTGGACTGTATAGTGACTAATTGCAGACCTCCCTGGCAGATCTGGGGCGCTCCATGGAGCTGCAGTTTGTGTTCGTGGACAACAACGTTCACCTCAAAGGCCTGCCGTCTTACCTGTATAACAAGGTCATTGGCTGCAGTGGGTGAGTAGCCAGAGTAATGACAATACAGTAGGAGTTGAAAATTGATGTTTATTAGAAAGATCCTGTCAGTGTCCACTAGGGTGCGGGAAAAAAATCGATTCTTAGATGCATCGCGATGCGGACGTGAACGATTCTGAATTGATTCACAAATGTCAAAAATCGATTTTCTAAATTTAAATTTGTAACGTAATGTTGACGGAACGCAAAAGGCGGAACCTGTAAGTGCGGAAGTGCAGCGCCCGGACAGTCTGGGATGCGCACATAACAAAAACACAACTGGATGAGTGAGAAATCCGACCGGCTCCCTCTGCATTAAGAACCAGGTTATATCAGGAGCCACAACCCAAATGATAAGAAGAGCCATTTTGTCCTTTCAACAAATATCAAACCACCTTGGGAGCCACAACATTTAATGTCCAGTTTACATTTAATGTTCTACTATAGGCTAAAAAATATAAACGAAAACGCAGATTTACTTTGCTCTGCTTTAAGCTTCAGCTATAGCCGCTTTTCTTTCACCTCCACCAGAAAACTTTTCCTCAAAAGTTTAATAGTTTCTTGTAAAATGTCTCTCAAAGCTTGACTGTTTTACGAGGCTGAAGTCGCTTCTTATTCTCCAGCTTCTTTTCCTATTTAAGGTGGAACGGGAAAATTCGAAAGAGAAGCGATTTCAGCTGTGTGACTTTTTAGTGTTTGACAGTTTCTTGTTGCAGATTTAACGTACCAGGAAACCAACTGCGCTGCTTATAAATAAGTCCATTCGTCTCCAAATGTTCGTCTGTCTTTCTCTTTTCCTTTTTTGTTCACTACTCGCTTGGCGAAACCTCGTTGCTAGATGACCTGCAGTCTGAACGCCAATTCTCAGTCGTTGCGAAACAGGGCTTTCGCGCTATGTTGCACACGTCCCGTCTTGAAGATATTTTACTGACACAGCGATTTCCCAACTCTCTACAACGAGACCAAAACCGAAGTTATAAAATCACTAAAGAAAATGGGGAGGACAGCTGTAACGTGCTGCGTAGACATCCATCCCCAATGGATCTTATTTCACCCTAACAGCGCATTTTATCGCAGATGAGTGGCAGCAGCGTCTCATGCGCTCCAAACAATAAAAGATATTGGAAGTAAATGCATTATGGATCATTACAAATACTTTGCTTTAAAACTACCAAGTCCTCAGACAGTAAGAAAATACACATCTTGTAGAGAAAAAAAAGATGCATCGATAATCGTTTTATAATCGCATCGCAGCCCTCTGAATCGTAATCGAATCGTGAGGTGCCTGGAGATTCCCATCCCTAGTGTCCACCTAGGCATGCACTGATATAGAAGTTGTGGGCTGTATAATGCAGAAATCCAGTAATTTTCATGCACGGTCAATTACATGTGTTGATTTTCTAAGTGAAAACACCCTGTACAGACACACTTCTGCACATTTTAATATTTGCATATTTTGAATTTAATGATTTAATGTTTTTCCCCCAATATGTTAAATTCAAATAAGTAGAGACTAGAAACAAAAAAAGGGGAAAAATGACACATTTAGTGGTTTCTCTCTAGAGGATGTGATGCTGATACATATTTGTTTGTAAAATATACAATTTGGGATTACATCTAGTTGGAATAGCATTGCGAAGAAATATAACATTTATTTCTGTAGGATTACATATGCAGTAAAATGAATAAAATGCAGAAACCCAGCTTCACTGTAACATTCTGCTCTTCCAGGGCACAATAAATAAATCAAATATTGGTTTGAAACACCTGGAAAATATAAACATCTGTCCGATCATCGTACATCCCTACTCCCAAATACTCTGATTCACATAATTCTGACTCTGGCTTAAGTCTAACATTTCACATGATCAGGGCTGGATTTCCCAAAAGCATCTTGGACAAAGTTGTTTCTTAAATGGTAGAGCAAGCATCACACTGAACACTCTCTCTACCAGTTAAGATGATCTTAACACTAAGATGCTTTTGGGAAACCAGGCCTAGGACAGTTAAAGTTATACTCAAGCTCTTTGCTGTCATAAAGCATAAATTTTAGGAATATTCCTTGTGGATAATCTTGTTCAACAGGCTGTGTGTGTGTGTGTGTGTCTGTGTATTTGTATGTGTGCAGGTGTGGTCTGTCCCTGCAGGTGTCTGATGTGAAACAGCTGTCGCTGGCCCTCGGAGATCTAAGTGTGCCTCTGCCTTCAGAAGTGAAATCTATTGGCTCAGAGGCTGACCGGGTGCTGACCCTGGAGGAGATGGCCATGAGGACGCTGCATGTAGCCTACAGCCGGCCCAGGAAAGGTGACCCTGTCATCAGCCTTCTCCTGACTTATTTATTCTATAAACAATATGTACACTTACCGTTTACTAGAAGAATCCTACAAATTTAAGCCCTTGAATTACAAAGAACTGTATGTGGGTCCACATCTCAGCTCCTCACTCATAACCCACATACTGTTGTATGCAGAATTTTGGTCAAATCCTGGTCAAATGTCATGCTCTGTTGATTTTTAGTGAAAATAGGTTAACATCACAATTTCTGAATTTCAGCGCAATTTCTATGTTTTTGCCGAGTTGAAGTTTTTGAAAAAATAGTGAAATATGCTATAACATTTGCATAGGCCACATTTTACGTTTATTTCCCCCCCAAGATGTTACCGGGGTGCCTAAACTTTTGCTCACAACCATACCTTACGTATTAGTTTCGTTGTAGTTACTGAATAATTCGTAATATTTGCTAAATAACAAGTTTTAAGATTTTTTTAATGCCACCTTGTCCATTTAACAACAAGGGGAGTGGGAGATCATATACAGACACTCTTCTTATTTGAAAAATATTGTATCTTTGAAAACCACACTCAGTCAGACTCTTTTCAGACCGTACTATAAACTACTATTTTATATTATAACTTCAGAATCTGGGCCAGATAGTGTTGCCATTCCTTTCTTCATTATAATTTTGCCTCATCTTACTTTTTTTTTTTCTCTCCCTTCTCAGATGCGAAGTTCTTGTCCCCATCCCTGCTGCCCAACAGTCTGCTGGACCTGCTTCAGTGTCCACTTGGTCACTGCCACCGCTGCAGTCAGCCTATGTTCACTATTGTCTACCCCAAGCTTTTCCCCCTCAGAGAGACTGCGCTGGCTGGAGTACATGGAAGGTATGGTTTAGAATTAAAGCTACGAGGCTAATGTTGCTAACAAACACCGGAAATCAGTAGTCACCCAAACCATTTTTGTATATACATCCCCAAAACCTCTGTCAAGCTTGTTTAAACTGCATCCAGGTCTTAATTCAGGTTGCACAGACAAGTTGATGTGGTGTAGAATGCAGTATGACTCACTATCAACTATATACATTAAAATAAATCGTGTGTAGCTAAAAGAAGGGGCAGTCATTTAGGATACTTCTTTCTTTAGCACAGTTTGGTATCACGCAAGACGACCAAAGATCGAGCCATAAGGGAGTTTATAGCACAGACGCACAGTAGAGTAACGTAGATAGAGAAGCTATGTGTACTCAGAAAATCAATACAGTGTTGGGCAATGAATTTGAGGACCACATTTTCTGCACAGATGAGCCTCAGCCATATATTTGTACCTGAACACACACAAAGAAATGAGTAGCAGTATTTATAGCACACACCCCGCACTCCAGCCTCCCAGAGTTTGAAGGTGCTGTTTTGTCTACAAAAACATTTACATTTATGACATTTGGCAGATGCTCTTATCCAGAGCGACTTACAATTTGATCTGGTTTACACAGGTTGGCGAAGGTGGTGTTATGAGTCTTGCCCAAGAACTTATATAGATATAAGTATAAAGATATAGGGTAGAGTGCTTGAACCCCAGTGTACAGTGTAGAAAGCAAAGGTGTTACCCACTACACTATACCAGCTGGAAAACAGGGCATTATGCAGATGATAATGCAGTTCCAGTTTAACTTGAATGTGTAAATGTCTGTCCTTGTCATTTTTCCAGATTTTTATTTCTAAACAAATTTATGTAGCTAGTCGACATAATTTGAAGCAAATATATGAAAACTTTTGCACGAATGTAAGGAAATGGTTTTGGTGACTATTGACTTTCAGTATTAGAAAACACTGTCACAGCTCCAGTTCTAAACTAAAAGAAGCACAATTTGGACATCAAACATGCTAGTAAACTAATGATTATTTACATATTAGATTATTCAATTATCCATTTAATCCACTAATGAAGCTATTAAACATTCTGCAGTTTTTGTCCTATACATATTCTTTACCTTGCCTATGTTCTTTGCCTGTCTGTGTGACAGATTTCTTCTTTCATAGTGCAGCAAAAACAACAGAAGTCATATCACCCTCTACGCCCCCTCCTCCTTAGTGTATTGCAATCTGTCAGAAGGACTCAGTGTATCTTATGAACGTCATAGAATGCTTTTGTTTTTAAAGCATTAAAAACACACAACACTAGCAGCGACTTATCAACATTGCAGCTCTAATTACCATGCATTGCCTCAAACTCATGGGAACATAGTTTCTCTCACATTCAGATCATATTTATCTTTCTTTTCTTCATTTTTGTGCCCTGTGCTCCCCGCTTCTCCTTTTATCTCCTCTCATCTCCCACCTTGTGGTTAAACTGATGAGCTGGCTTTTCTGCGCTGGGCTCACTCCGCTGCCTGTCACGGCCCATTTGTAATGGGACACCAGCATTTCCGTATAAACATCTCCCACCCTAACCCAATCAGAGCAGCTAATTGCCAGGGCTCAGGTCCTCCATATGCATTAAGAGATTTAATCGGCCCACCAATTACCTCTGGACCAGTCGACTGCGGCCCATAGTTTAGTAGTAGTCAGCAGCAGTGGTCTCTGTGTGTGTGTGTGTGTGTGTGTGTGTGTGTGTGTGTGTGTGTGTGTGTGTGTGTGTGTGTGTGTGTGTGTGCACCACTATTTAAAAGTTTGAAATCAATGTTTTCATTAATACAAAGACAATTTTCTTGCAGATACGGCACTTTGTAAAAGTCAGAGACCATGCATTATTTGTTTAATTTCCAGTCAAAAAGGTTATTAAGTACAAGTTATTTATTTTTCAGGACCTTTTGTCCCCATCAGATAAGCAGCACTTAAAGCCTTCATCTTTTAGAGAGAGGAGGAAATCAAGCTGCTTCAGGTCTGAAAAAATCCACAGGTGTTTCTGTCCATCCTTCCACTGTGAGAAGACAACTCAGCACTATGGTTCTGAAAGGATGTGTAGCTGTCAAGAAGCCTCACTGAGAAAAGGAGACAGACACATCAAACAAAGAAACTGCTGGTGTTCTCAGAACAATGGACTGACCACCAGTCAGTGATGTTGAGTCCAGACCTCCGCATTACTGAGTGTGTTGAAATTTTTGGATTGTGTGAAGCAGAAATTGCAACCAGCTTCTAAGACTGAACCTTGGAGGTGTGGAAAAACAAGCAGGTCTCCTGAAAAGAAAAGAAGTTGTAATGAAGGCAGATGGTGGACACACTAAAAACTGAAACATTTGACATAAATTCTGTTTTTGGGGCTTCTGTAAATATCTGATACATATGTTTTTTGCTTTTTTTCCCTGATGCTGAAAAATTAATTGAAAAAAAAAAAGAAATTGTACTTAATGGCCATGTTGACCGGAAATTGCATGAAGGGTGATCTCTGACTTTTGCACAGTACTGTACATAATGACAGTACATGTACACTGACCAGCCACTTAAGTGCTCTGAGGGGATCCTGTGGGGGTCCTGACCTTTGAAGAACAGGGTAAAGGGGTCTAACAAAGTATGCAGATGGAACAGAACAACATAGTGCACATATATGGTCAGTGGAGCTGATAAAATTGACAGTGAGTATAGATTAAAGGAGGTGCACTTAATGAAGTGGCTGGTCAGTGTATAATTACAGTGTATTATCATTTAATAACTAAATTTTGTTGAATAAAACACCTAAAAAACACTGGTGAATCTGCATCATATTTTTTTCACTGTATATGAAATGAAAATGATTAAAATGACAAGGTACATCAGTGTTTCGAGTGATATATGTGTACAAATGAAACTTGTTAAATGCTTATCTTGTCTTCTCTCTCTCTCTCACTCGCTCTCTCTCTCAACAGAACAACAGTGAGTTTTGTGGCATACTGCTGCTCCAGCCAGTGCTTGAAGATGTTTGACCTGCAGGGCTGATGAGTGTCTGGCCATTCCCCAGTGTCATCCACCATGGTGCTCTCCTAGTCAGAAGTAATGGGAGAATATTGTGACTCCGAACTGATATTAAAGTACCTGAAAACTAAAGGTTCACTACAGACTAACAAAGAACATTGCTTTTTTCTGAAGGCCGGGGCAGATGGAGAGGTTTGAGCACCCCATCAGAGTATACTAGGCTATTCATCAGCTTCTGGCAGCAGTCAGTATGGACTCTGTTTCTTAGACATTTTTCGAAATGAATGTTGAGAGAATAGCTAAGAATGCTTTTATCTTTTTTAGCTGGCAAAGGCTGGTGCTCTCCAAAATTTTTCATCTTCATGAACATCAAACTTCTAGAAAGAGTAGAGCTGTCATGAAAAGATGTATTTTTGAATAGAGATTTTTACTTGAAGGATTTTTTGGGGCAATTTTAGGTGATGTTTTTCATATATTACTAAAATATTTATTCTTCTGGAGATTTATCTCTGTTTTGGAGATACCTTGTGTGAAACTTTTGAATAGTAGCTTTCATGACAGGTGAACCCCTAAAAATAAATCTAGTTTGTTATTAAAGACAGAATTAAAAATAATTTCATTCTGTTGAATATTCGCTCACAGCGGACCACAGGCAGACTATGAACTTGCGGTGAAATGTCATCTGAATGTAAGTTAAAGGTTATACAGGCTATTTAAAGGAATTCATCAGCGTTACCCAAACTTGTCTCTGTTCACCACATCTATATTGTACCTTCGATTACCACAGAGAATGATTCAGACACGTTTCCTGTTGACTCAAAACTGGCCATAGGGCGGTTGCTTTGAGGGCCCATTTCAGTGAAAACTGAATTTTTTTAAATAAGGCACAGTACAGGGCAGCTGATCAGATCAGAGCAAATAAAAATATGACTGATTTTGGAACATGAATACACACAAATGACATAGGGGGAAAATATATAGGGAAGACAAATATGGCCAACATTTCAACCATATAAGTGATAAAACATGTTTTTCCCTCTAGAAAACAAACTCCATACAAATTATACAGAATTAATAATTGCTGTTGTCGGAACAAAACCTTGTATCTCCAAAATGGTAACGTTACAGGAGAAGGAAAAAATACTTTACTTTTAATGTAAGTCAATGGAACCAGACTTTTTTCCAAGTAATTTTGGGCCGCTTCTTTTGGTCCATTCATCATAAAATTTACATAGAATGTAAAGGACAACAGACATTTTCAAATTATGTCAAAAACAGAAAAACAAAAATGGAGATACGAGGTTTTGTTGCGACAGCAGAAAAATACAAACCAAATAATTCATGAAAGTGTTTTGCATAAACATTTACTAATACAGTTCAGCAACTGCCCATTTGCTTCTATTAGAAATGAGTTTTGAGTCTTCTTTTCTAAGTAGGGTTAAATTGCTCCAGTAATCGATTGAACCCTCCAAATGTGTCAGAGAGAGATGTGTTTGAAGAGATGTTGGCGTATTCCTTTAAGAATACGGGTCCATATCTGCATCCAGAGCTGTTTAACCATTCAGGCTTCTGTGTGGTTTGAATCTGTGACTCAGCACATGTGGTTTGTGTTGTCCATCTTTGTAGCTGAAGCTCTCAATAAGCACGTCCAACATTGCAGATTGTGACCACTGTTAAATGACATTTGTCATGGTTATGTTTCCAGGAATGTCTAGGTATCTGTAGGCATGGGAACATACATAAATAAACCTAACTGTTCTAATATTGAGTATTTGTTTGTTCATATGTTTTAAACCATTGTGGCATCGTAAAACAGTACGGAAAGTTTGGCTGGAAGGAGTGAGGAAAGCAGGAATGAGGGAAAATGGTTTTATTCTTCTCTGTTTGGGGGTTTTTAATCAAGTAAACAGTATAATAGTCTACAGGATGATTTGTCTGCAGTTGATTACTGTGGACACTCATTTCCACATCTTTACTTAGTAAAAGATCAGAAAGATCAGTTGCCAGTGGGACATACTGAAGCAACTGACCATCAGTTTCTATTTTGTTTTTGTTTGTTTCTTATTTTTGTATCTTCCAACCATTTAAGTTGTAGTCTGTTCGCATGTACTAGCTAGATCTCTGCCAAAAAGGTTGTTTATAGTCAGCGCATCATCTGCAGCATTTTTGTCAGGGGTTGTCAGTATCAGTAGACATTACCAGCCAACTGATATATCAGCTGTTATTTATTTGCTGAATATATTGGGGGGAAAAAAGTAAAACCCCTGAAATCACAGTCTCCAGATGTTTCTTAGAGCCAGCTAACTGTCTTCCTGTCCTTGATTTAGGATTTATTTCCCACTTTTCCTTGAAGAACACTTTAAGTTCAGAAATTTAGGATGCACATCATGTTCCATTCCAGATTCCAGACATTTAGTAGAATCCTTCCTTCTCTTTATCCCCATAACATTTCCTGTGCCACTTCCTGCCACACAACCCTGGATCATAATTGATCCACCTCCTTGTTTGCCACTTTTCAAGGTGTTTTTTTCATCAAATGCTGCTCATTTTTTCTTCAGACATTCCTTTGGTGATTTTAACCAAAAAGTTACATTTTTGTTTTATCAGACCACAGAATTTGATTTCAAAATGTATCTGGTTTATCTAAGTCAGGGGTCGGCAACATGCAGCTCTTTTACTGCCCTGTTGCGGCTCCACAGCAGAATTAGATTTTTGAGTAATAAAAATAATCCTCCTTTACAGTAAAATAAAGCTCTGCTGATTGTTCTAACAGTTTTAACTATAAATGGTTTTAAACGTTGGAGTTAATGTATAACTGCTAATTCACCTTGTTACCCTGAAGGTTGGCGTGCAGACTGCTGGTCACCATAGCAATGCTAGTAGCTAGCACCTAACGAAAAGGCGAAGAGTAAGATTTAAGATGAACATCAATAATTTGGAGATGATCTGACTTATTTGCATTTATAATCACTCTAGCTAGTTTCCCGATACGTTTAATCTGCAACGAGAAACTGTCAAACACTAAAAAGTCACAAGGCTGAAGTCAGCTTCTCGCTAGCCAGCTTCTCATTTTTATTTTCCCGTTCCACCTTAAATGGTGCAGTTACATTCTGCGCCCTGGGCACCATTTACGGTGAAGTGGGAAAATTCAAACAAGAAGCTGGCGAATGAGAAACTGACTTCAGCCTCATAAAAAGTCAAACGTTAAGACACATTTTACAAGAAACTCTTCTACTTTGCAGACAAGTTTCTTGCCAGAGAGAAGAGAAAAGCAGCTGTAGCTGAGCTAAAGCTTAAAGCAGAGCAAAGGAACAGGAACATTTGAATGAGAAGCTGGCGAATGAGTAGCTGACTACAGCCTCATAAAAAAATGAACGTTGAGAGACATTTTATAAGAAACTGTTCTACTTTTAAGAAAACGTTTCCTGCTGAGGATGCGAGAAAAGCTGCAATAGCTGAGCTAAAGCTTTAAGCAGAGCAAAGTCTGAGTTTTCGTTTATATTATATTTTTAGCCTATACTAGTACATCAGCATATACTGAGACATATTTACAGCCAAGATGGTAAAATGGACATAAAATGTTGTGACTCCTGAGGTGGTTTGATTTTTGTTAAAAGGACAAAATGGCTCTTCTTAACTTGATCTAAGTGTTGTGTTGCATACTTGTGTTGCATACATAGATGATGATTTGTAGATGATGTTTGTCCAAAAACACACAGTGCATCTTTATTTCATGCCAGCCAAACTTATATTCCTGTATGTCCTTGCCAATGATGTGGCGGTTTTGCTTTCAATATCTGATTATTCTGTGAGCAGAATTACTGACTTGCATTAAGGCCTAATAAGTCAAATAAGTTTTGAGACCTTACAAAAACAGCTTAAGCAAATGAATGGTAATCAGGTATTAATCATGCAGATGTTGTGTTCACTTATTTTCACTTAGACAATCAACAAAACATGTCATTTGACCAGGGCTGCCCCCAAATGTGTAACAGTAAAGGTAATGAAACTGTTATATTGCTGTGACAACTCATGACATCACATGACATCTGCCTTGACATGTTTATTGCCTGGTTCTGTCATTCTTATGTAGCAGGGTTCATGTAAATTATTATCAGTTATTGACTGTGGTAATCAGCTGTATGCTACACAGATTTGTTTGTAAAATGTTGAAATATTCCTTAAAGTGAAACAGATTTCCGTATCATTCTCTTCATCAACAAAACGTTGATTAAAAGAAACTGGTGTGTGCCAAAAATTACAAATCATAATAGCAACAAATATGCATTGTTTTAAGTGTAGCCACAATGAACCACTATTCATTTCAGCAGAACAAAACAAATCTCTGGGACTCCCTGGAAAATTCCTGACAGTTTTGTGAGGGATAATTAATGGGGCTGATTGGAAAAACAGACAGATACCGGTGTTCGGTGTGGTTCCACTCCTGGAAAGCAATGGAACAGTAAATTAGCTCAGACAGCTTAATCTGTTATCATGTCGTCCAATAAATACAGTCTTTGAGCTCGTATTTCAAGCCTGAGATTCACAAAGTAGAGATGTTTTATTGAACTTGTTCAGCTGTTCATCCCCCCAAAGGATTTTGTCTATCCAAGTGTTAACATAATGTGTGAATATTTCAAGATGAATTATAGAGGATGATCTATGAACATCAGATTGCATAATGGATAAAAAAGAAACATTCCCAGTCTGGTCATTTCATCAGAGTATTCCGCAATACTGGTTTAATCATAATGTAGAGGCTGATGGGCTGAAAATACACTAAAGAAAATCTGTAAGAAGCCTGGCAGCAAAGTTGCCCGTTGAAGACTGTTATCAGTTATAATGTAATTATATTAGATATTACAGTTATAGTGTAAATGTAATTATAGAATTTGACAATTTTTATCCAGTTTTCATTTTAGTCATGGACAATTACCATACTTTAATTAAGACTAGAGGCTCACTCTCAATGCTGCTATCATATGATCACAGATGGCATTGCTGTTGTTTTAATGATACAGACTGTTATTTCACTGCAGATTGACATTAATATGAGCAGGTATTGCTGTGAACTGTCAATCATATGTGATGTTGAAAATGGTAAAAAGTGGTAAATCTGAAAATCTGATTTCTTTAGCTATTATTTGCCTTGTAATGCCCTGCACCATGATTGGCAAAAAAAATAAAAACGATGTCTCAGATATCGGCGTATTTGTAACCATTTCATGCCATAGCTTCAGACATCTGCTTCCTATCACCACCACTGTGAACAATTCTGGCTCTGTAAGTGTCTCTAGAACAGAGCATTTCACACCAAACCTCTCTGAATGACTCTGTTTACTTTGGATAATGTTTTGTTGATTTTCTAGGTGAAAATAAGTTACACACCTCTGTACATTATAATGCACAAGTACTGTTTTTTTGCAGAATTGAACATATATAAACTCTTAACAGATTATCAGTAACACATCAACAACATATCAGTGAAGTAGCAGTAATGAAGCATCTGAATACATTGAAGTAAATATCTTCTAGATGTTCTGTTGATACATTACATACATTAAGTAGATGTCTTGTTAATATGTTACATCCATTATGCAAAACCTAACCTTACCCAACCTTACCAAAACCTAAACCTAATCCTGGCCCTAATCCTCACCCTAATCTTAACCTCAACCCAAAACCTAATCCTAAACCTCAACCCAAAACCTCAACCCTAACCCTAAACCTCAACCCAAAACCTAACCCTAACCCTCATATGTTTTTGACGTGTTACTGAGATCCAGTTGAGTGTTTGTTTCATTTAAAAGGACCATTCAAAAAGTGTCACCCAAATCTGCAGAAAAATGGCGTATTTAAGTTTGCTCTTTGTACAGGATGTGTTCACTTATTTACACTTAGAAAATCAACATATCATTTGACCAGGGGTGTTCAAACTTCTGCATACGACTAAGTTTTAATAGCAGTGAATGTCTTTTTATTCTCTATCTAAAGCATCTCGACTTACAGCTGCACAATACATATTATTTTTGGTTAAAATTGTAAAAAGTAGCATGACAGGAGGAAAAAAGCGTGCTAAAATATGGTGCGAGTGCGCTGATGGGAGTCTGTAAAGCCTGCAATGATAACATAAAAGTCAGAGGTGTCGGGTCAGGAGTTTTTCAGACCGCGTCGTACGGGCTTTAAAGAAGGTCTGTCTCAATGTTTAGGTCTCAAATGCAAAATCAACATTGTACTGATAAAGATATGATGACAACAGTAGATGGTTTATTCAAATCCTCAGAAGACACGTCTTTCACCAAGTTCGACTGAGTTCTCTTTGAATGCTCTTTCAAAGCACTCACAATCATCAGATTCATCCACTCAGGGAAGGGGTCAGAAACACAACCCATTTTACAAAGCGTTCTTATGTGTGTGTTGTGTGTATTTACACATTTCCACCACAGAGGTCTCCAAATTCCGCAAAACGTACATAGTGTAGCTTTAAGTCTATCTCTCTCCCTCTGTTTTTCAGACCCAATGTCTACTAATATTCTACTATTGGAATCTGATATTTTACCTGAAAACTAATGTCAATTCAGTGGTACAATATCTTCAATAAAAAGAGGTTCAGATTCAGACAAGTGTTATTTAACAAGAGGTTATCTCTTTGGCTGATGTCATCTGTGATTATATTAGTCATATGTCACAAATAAATATATTCAGTGGCACATTTTTGGTACGAGGATGCCTGCAGCTGGAAATAAGCCTCTCCAAACCCTTTTCTTTCACACTGTGTAGCAAAACACCTCGGAGAAAAAAGGAGCTGCTGCGGTGTAGACGAAGTGAGAAAACAAGCTAATGGCTTTGAGTGAAGCTTAAAAAGAAGCTTTAAACCAGCAAAAGTCAGTCTAACCATGAACCTTTAAGCTAAAAAGGGTGCCCAATGAGACTGTTATTGAATTAACATTTTAGTAACTTTGTCAGTCAACATTTATCAGTAAATCTTTTATTTTATGTTATTTTTTTTTTAAGTCTTCATAATTTAATCATCAAGCACGAAACTTGCAGAGTCAGCATTGCTCACAGTGGTGGTGATAGGAACCAGACGTCTGAGGACTTTAATGTCTCTAAAGGCTCCCTCACAGAAAATTACTACATCGAATGTGAATGTGAATATGTTGTGTCTGATCCACTCACACCAGCGCAACACACTTACACGCCACCATCACGTTAGAGTCACTGCAGCGCTGAGAATGACCCACCACCCAAATAATACCTGCTCTGTGGTGGTCCTGTGGGGGTCCTGAAAGGGGATCAACAAAGTATGCAGATAAATAGGCAGACTACAGTCTGTAATTGTAGAACTACACCTGGTAAGAGGAGCTGATAAATGGACAATGAATGTAGAAACAAGAAGGTGTAACAAGGAAAGCTGGTCAGTGTATATGCCCTACACACAGGTCATAGGAAATAATGACCTCTACAACCAAACAGTAAGATTTGAGATTAACCCACATTGTTCTAACGTAACGTAGGGTTTATTAATGTAGTAATTACTTTAATTAGATGTATTAGAGCAAGAAAAACACTCAAACGTTCCGCGTGTGACAGAGAACCGGGGGTTAGCGGGACTCCCTCCGAGCTCGTGTCCGCCCCTCGAATGAGTTAGCTGGGCTGAGAGGGAGGAGTCGCGGGGCTGGAGCTGCTGCCTCAGGATTACTACACCGCTTTACACTAAACAAGTCGAGGACGGCGGAGGATATGTTTGCCTTTTATTTCGATTTTAGCCGCTGAATGTGCTCATTTTTCTCTCAGAAAGAGGGTAAGTTAGTAGGAAGGGTGTCCGGACGGTACGAAGCTGAAGTCAGCTGCTTATTTGCCAGCTTCTTGTTCGAATTGTCCCGTTCCACCTTAAATGGTGCAGCAGTTACATTGGAACTGCTGCACTATTTAAGGTGGAACGGAAAAATTCGATTAAGAAGCTGGCGAATAGGAAGCCAACTTAAGCCTCGTCAGGGCTGATAGCGACGGTGTTGTAGTAGTGCTGCTTGCTAGTTTGAGACAATTGGGTAGTTAACGGTTTTCCGTTTTCTTTTTTTGGTTCATAGCCGTGTCAAAGTTTACATATATTTAATAATTCCGATTTAGAGTGTGTGTTGAACCAGTAAGCGGATTGTTGTGTACTGGTTTTACCTCAAATGCTCTGCTGAAAGCGGTTTGTGGACAGCCTGAGAGAATCCCAGGAGTATTGACAAAGTACAGAGATGTTTATAACCATATTAAAGTGCTGTGTTATCCAGCTTAGCTTCATACAAAACTATTCAAAAGGATTTAAAATCAATTTAAATCAAAAGGAAGCATAAGTGCAGCTTCATTCTACCATTATTCTCTTCACAGCATTCATTTTTATGTATTTGTATATTAATAGTATTGTACTTTTACATAAATGTCTGCTTGATGTATTTGCAGCAGCTTGTTTTGAATGATGATTGCTTTGAGCTTGCTGTGAATGATTACTCTGTGCAAATGTAACAAGCCTTTTCTGCTTTTGGATATTTATCATGACCTGTCAGTTGGTCTGTTCTTGCACAGATCTGACCACTTAACCCTATATGCTCTGTAAAAATCACAGTATTGGTCAGGTAAAGCGCCCATGTCCTTATATTTTGTCCACTTATAACATTTGTCTGTCTTTTGTGAAGCAAAACCAGTCATCATTTTTATCAAATTATTGTTATCACAACCTGTCTTTATCCTTTAGGCAGTATTGTTGCTGTGCCTTTTATAAAAATATTTTTATGTAAATAATCTCTGTTGTGATTGGCTGCCTCATTCAAAAAGCAAGGAGTGATGAAACACTTCTTATAACTTCAGCATAAATGGGCGGAGCTAAACTGCTGTAGGCCAGGTGTGTCAAACTCAGCCACTAAAAGGGCCATATTACAAAATCTCAGCAAACCTGTGGGCCAGATAACACCACTGTTTCTGTTTCTTTTTAATTAACAGTTTACAATGACCCGAACTGGCCATTGTTTATTCAAAATGCGCCAAATTGTCAGCAGCAAACTATAGACACTTGAAGTAGACCTTGAAATATTACACAAATACATGAAATATTCAAAATTTGAATGTCCCCAGGAGCTCGGTCTTTTAAACCTGCCTCTTTGCTTGAACTACACACCTGACATCTTTTCTTTGCTTTAATTCTTGGGCTCCGTTTCTAAACTGTGAGGCTAATGTTAGGTGTTTATGTTGGTTGAACTGCAGGTGAAATGCATCTAGTGTGTTTGGTGATATGACTGGTGTAGAACTGAGGTGTAACCGCTGTCCCATAGATTGTTATTGGCATGCCGGGGACTGTAGTGCAGTGCATTGTGAAATGGGCTAATATTAATGGAAAATTAAAAGACTTTGGCCCGTGGGCCTTGTGTTTGACACATGGGCTGCAGCCTGAATAGGCAGATATGTATAAATGTGCTGGTATTTATAACATCACAAAAGCAAATAATTAAAAAAAAAATAATTTTCCATATATGGACTTTACGGTCAAGGGAACAGTGCGTTTTTATGTGCATGAAACTTTTTTCCATGATATGGGCCCTTTAAACCCAAGCCTTCAACCTCATCACAGGACACTGCCTGTGTAGCCTCTTTGGCACATTAATGATGCGGTTATATCTGGCTCAACCATAAACCAAAATAGCTCAACAGGGCCTTTTTTTGCAGCCACACGGCTTGAAAATAGCACGCACACTGAGTTTATGTACATTCTCCGGCTATTTCTGGTGCTCTCTGAGGTCAGTAGTGGTTGGGCTATTACATTAGGGGCAGAATCTAACGCCGTGCTCCAGATTTCGAGATGTGGACGATTTGATTAGGCTGAGTGATGCCTGCTCAGACAAATCACATGCATCACTGTGCATATGGCAAATCATGAGGCAGCACATTTAACATAAGTGTATTACTGCGTGCTGAGCTCTGATGCACTTGTACTCATTCAGTATAGGCTGTGATGCATTGAGACAGGTACATTAAGATACGTGGACATTAATATGTGGTCATTCAATCCGTATATTGTGTTTTGGAAAAGGAAGCAGGTGGTGGGGGCTTTAATGCCTTGGGTTTGAGGTTACGCTGTGCTTGTTGGCGCCGTAGTTGGCCACAGTACTTTCTTATATCTGAAACACTGCACCCTTTTTTCTCTTTTTCCTCGTAGTGATATGGCATAGCAAGGGGAGAGTGGATGGTAATTCAAGTCTCCATTTGAGAAGACCAATGTCATGTCCTTGAAATGTGGTTTCTCTCTCTCTCTCACTCGCTCTCTCTCTCCCCATTCTCCTCAAGATTTGTTTCAGGAGGAGCAGAAGGAGCCTAACTAGCCTACTTCACGCTCAGAGCTGAAGAGATTTGGAGCTCAGGACTTTCTAATCTGGAGGACCACTCTGCTTTCCTGTCCTGGTAAGACTATGAAATGGCTGTTACTACTGACCAACACTATTACACTGCCTGTCTTATCTAATATGAATCTTTCTGTAAGATGTGCGTCCTGTAAACATCACTTTTAAAATAGTGTGGACTAATTTGACTCATTTTTCACTATTATTCCTTGAAAACTTGCTTATATAATAATGACTGCAAACCACCCTGCCAGACTGGTTTCATACTCATTGTGCTCAAAATGTTACCATCTGTTAGGAATTAATTCTCAGTCTGGTGATTCTTTATACTTTTTCTTTTTTAAAACATCTGCAGAGCTCATTATTCTGTTATTGTTGCTCTAATAAACTGGGCAAGTTAGCTTCACATAGAATAGGAATCTGATCCTAAAGATCACACTGCATTTTCAAGTCTAACTTTCCTGTTTCTGTTTACTATTACTGTTTAAATCTTTCACACAGTAGAAATAGTTGGCAATAAATAGGTTTTTTGTAAGTATTTTGTTGCAGTTGCGCAAAAAACTTGTAGCTCTGTTTGCCAATTTTTTCATGTTTTTTCATAATTTGAAAAGTCCATTTACTCTTTGCCTTATATTAAAATTGCATGATGAATGGACCAATAAAAATAGTCCAAAATTACTTGGAAAATAATCTTGTTACATTAACTCACATTACAAGTTAATAATGTTTTGTCTTCTCTGTTTAAGTTCCAATTTTGGAGGTATGAGTGTTTTTTTTCAGACAGCAATAATTTATTATTGTATATCCTGCACTGTATATTTTAAGTATATTAGCTAGCAGTGTTAACCATTATATCATTTAATTACTGTACACACTGTCATACATATTATGTGTATTAGCCAAAATTATTAGCCATTTATTACTATATATGGTCGTGTACAGTACTGTGTAAAAGTCAGAAACCTTTTTATTGATTTTATTTCCAGTCAAAACTGCCATTAAATACAGGTTATTCATTTTTCAGTGTCAGTAAAAAAAACAACATATATTTAACAGAAAACCTTAACAACTAAATATAATTTCAGTTTTCTCAGTATTTGATGTGTCAACACTTTGTCTTTTTATAGCTCTTTCAGGAGACTCATTTTCGGTTTTTCAAAGAAATCTGCAGGGATATTTTTCACACCTCCAAAGTTCAGTCTTAGATGTTGGTTGCATTTTCTGCTTTCCATAATCCAAGTAATCCCAATTACAAATTTAGACTCGCCAGTCCGTAAAACTGCAGGACAGTTTTGGTCTTTGAGTGCAAATGTTCTTTTTTGTCTATTTCCATTTCTCAGTAAGGGCTCCTTCACAGCTACACATCCTTTCAGAGCCATGTTGAGTTTCTTCTCACAGTAAAAGAATGGACAGAAACACCTGGTCACCAATCTGATGGGGACAGTTTTGGTGTCTACCAGGTCTTGTAGGTGGTTGTTAGGAGACCATTTTCTCTGTAGTTTTAAATCATTTTTTGAGCTCTAGTTTTGGAAACTCCTGATTTTTCATTTGACTTTTTCCTTCTTTATGCAACTTGATTGTCTTGTATCTGATCTCCTCATAAATTTTATTGTGAAATATTGACTTGTACTTAATGGCTGTTTTGACTGGAACACGAGCAAAGGGAGGGTGGTCTTTGACCTTTGCACAGTGAAGTGTGTGTGTGTGTATATTTTAGGTATACTAAACTAAGTATTAGCTGTTGTAAAAGTTATTACCATCTATAGTGGAGTTTATATTTTAATCATATTAGCCACAAGTAACCCAAAGACGCTTAAACTGAGTGTCGTGGTTAGCGCCGTTGCGTGTAAGTGTGAATGAGAGAATGAATGTAGTCTGCTGCCAAACCCAAGTGTCTCTGAGCAGTGCTGTCGTACGATTTGATCTTCACTGGACTCACTTCTCCCTAGCTGTGGTTTTTGGAGTTGGTTCAGCTCTGAGCTGAAAGCTTATCCTTGTGGGGTCTCCCTCTAGTCTCATCCCACCTCTCCAGCTCCAAAAACCAAAAACCTCTGGCTGCCTCCTGTCTGACCACCAGGCCGCACGTTTGATGCTAAATAGGTTCCCCGCGATTCAGAAATTACACTCAATAAATACAGAAATCAAATAAAATTGTCTGCAAATATTAGCTCCTCAATCTGCCTTCCTGTAGTCGCATGAAGCTGGCTTTTGTGGATTGTAAATAGAAACCTCTGCGCCTGCCAAATCAAACTGTGTATTAGAACTGGACGGCAACACGAGTGCGCTTTACTGACCTTACTGTTAAGATCCAGCGCTGGCGTCTAAACCAGAGGGATCGAGGGTTTGGACCTGTGCCCTGGCAAAGGCCTTCAAACCGCTTTACACTTTATTGCTAGTGAGCACCGCCTGGCTCACGCTTTGTACAACTTAAAGAGCATGAAAGGGGTCTGAACCTGAGCAGCCTTAGGTGTTATCATGCGGGCTTTGAGAAAATCAGTGCTGAAATAAGGAGCCAAAACTACAAAATAAGTGATGGAAATAAGTAATAAATCATCTAATTCTACTTAAATGTTTGATCTGAAATGTACTCATGCTTTAGATAACATCTTTAAACTTGTATGACATGTAATAAACATATTGGAGTGAATGGCTGTGTTCATGGGAAACCTACTGTAGCTAAATTTCTCTCTCTTGTGGCTGAAATGAAAAATTTGATTACCGCTTTATCTGATGTAAACATGCTTACTCGCCTCTTACAGCGGTGCCCAGTAGTCTCTAGAGTGGGTGTAATGAAAAATTACTATTGAATAGTTGATGTTGTCGCAAGTTGATGTGAGAATCTCACAGGCTCAACTTCTCACAGTAGAACTTTATATTAGGCAGTAGCCAAAGGTTTATATGAAGATGTAACTAAAATTGACAGTTTTGTTGTGTGTGTGTATATATATAATGTTATGTGTGTGTATGTGTGTATACACATATATCATTGCTGTCCAAAGAAAAACAAGCATCTCCAAAAAAATGGTTACTTTACAGGAGAGGGCAAAAACACTTACCTTTCAGTGTAAGTTAAAGAGTAATGTATTCCAAGCATTTTTATTGGTCCATTCATCATGAAATTTTTACACAACACAAAGGACAGCTGGTGTGTTGAAATGATATAGAAGAATGAAAATCAGCAAAAATGGAGAAAAACTAAACAATATGTAAATAAACCAACACTAACACCAACACTAGCTATTTTGTCTCATTAAGAGAATTATATCACAGTTTCATGGTATTATCGGTGTAACAGCACAGACCCTCGTAAACATTCCAGTAACTTGGAGAAGAGACAGTAGACAGTAAAGAGACAGTCTGGCCTAAAACAAGCATTTTATGTTATTTGTAATATTGTATCACTCAGCCTGATTGGTTTAAAGAAAACATTCACAACTTTGTATCTTTTTTTTTTGTTTTCATTCATCATATGCTCTCTCACTACAATACCCAGCATGCACTATGCAAGTACATCGTGCTGCCACTGAGAACCGACCCACTGCGATAAAGGATATCGGCCACTAGCATAGCCATTGATTTATAAGCTAATAAATATAGATGTGATATTTGACTTCCTAGCAGTGCAGTTAGATATCTGGCTTTATTCTGCACTATTTAGCTAGCAAAAAAGCAGTTATTATTTTTCAATAGTTCTTTCCACCTTTAAGATACAAATTAGAATGTATGGGGAGCTTCCTAGTTCTTAAACTACAGTAACAACGTGATGCTGTCAGAAGAGGTTGGTGTAGCATAGCATGCCCATTAGCTGCACCATTATGAGTCCTTGGACAAGACTCCTAATGCTACTTAAAAGCATGTGCCAAATACATAAACGTAAAAAAGTTGACATATTTAGTTTAAACTGACATGCGCAGGAGATTAGTCTTATGTACACTGTATTGTGGCATGCAGTTATAGTTACTATAACTACAAATGGGCGATATGGCAAAAACATAATATGACAATACTTCAAGAAATTTTCACAATATTTATTTTTTGTGACATCTGCTAAGTTGGAACAGACAAAAAAAGAGCCAGTGGTTCGACATTTAAAAAAAACAGCAAAGGGTGTCAATGCAATCAATCATTTTTATTCATTGTTTCACGCACTGTGTTGGACTAATTTTAATTAAACAGGACTTATTATGTTCTCTTTGTAATGAAACATGCAGTTGGTCAGTGTTATTTAAGTACTGGTGAACAAGCTCAGAAAAGTATTGTGACATACTGTGGCTTAATTTATCACAATAACAATAAATATCATCACATTGCACAGCATTTACTATACTTACAGTGTACTTATGACTGTATGCATATGGTGCGTCCAAACGTGTTGTGTTTAGCTAGACTTGAGAGGAAGACGTTACACTATGGAAAGAATTTGGCTAGCTTCAACCAAAAAAGATCACTTAATTAATTTCTATAGATACTGTATGTGATAAGCATGTGGTAACATTTTGGCTTGTTGAGGTGACATTGGGCCTCATTCACCAACCGTTCTTAAGAGGAAATTTCTTCTTAAAACCCAGTTATGCAGTTTTTACAAAGATTCTGACATTCACCAGTGTTTTCTTATTGGGAATTTGTTCTTAGGTAAGAACCGAATATACACACACTCAAGAGCACAAAGGTGTGAACAGTTCTGTGGTTTAATAAACGTCATGAATCTGACATAGACTTTTTCTTAGGACCTTTCTCAAGAACAGATTTAAAGAAAAACTTAGGAAGATATTGATGAATGAAGCCCATTGACAACAGAAAAATATCATTTCTAACTTCGGCTATTGTGGTTAGGACAACTGCAGACTTCTCAGTCATGTCCAAGGCCCTTGTGTCCGTTGCATGTTAAGGCCCTCGTAACCTGACTATGGCATGAGTTGCACGTATATTTGTTGGCTGTTTTATCTATTACAGCTAGTAGTCACTGACTAAAATACCCAGTGGGTCGTTAGGCTAAACACTGGAACTTAAATATGGTAAAGTGTGATAAACTTTTATATTGTCTAACATTTAAAAGCATTTTGACATTAAAAAGTCCACAAGTAGTGGCCAGTGTACTGGTTGAAATTACTCTTAAGGTTTTTTGCTTCATCTTAACTGTTATACTGGTGGGGCCCAAATGAGACCAGATAACACGACATACAAATTGTGCAAACCATGCTAACACTGTCCCATTTAGCTGAATGGCTGAACCAGGGATGTTTGTGACATTTCAAATGAAAATCAAAAAACGCAGCAGTCCCTTGATCACGCTGTCTAGCTGTTCCATCTGAATAAGTCAATTTTTCAAGGCAGCAGACACAAACAAATAAACAAATAGACAGACTTTTGTGGTTAGCCTTAGCTTAACATGGACACCAGAGCAACTGCTCAAACCGCCTGAGGAGCTCTATCCGCTGCACTAAATTCCAACAAGTTCTGATGATTGGAGGCATGTGTGTGTGGAACGCAAATTTGAGACGAATGACTTAACTTCAATAAAGCTAAAGTTCTTCCTATTTGAATTTCCCGTTCCACTTTAAAAGGTGCAGCAGTTACTTTCAGGCGCCTGTTCATGGTCTAGGATGCAGCTCCTGCACCATTTAAGGTACAATGGAAAATTCGAACAAAAAGCTGCCGAATAAGAAGCCAACTTCAGCCTTGTGGAGTTGAAGATGTGAAGCAACATTTAGTGCCATTGTTGCCAGGTCTGCAAGGCTAGTGTTAACCCCAGGCCCAAAGTTTTATTACACACTTTTATAGCCTAGGAATAGCTTAGCCAGTTTGCATTGAAGTCCCTGTAATTACTGAACAATACACTTTAGTATGTAACAGGCCTGAGATTTTAAGGGGTTAACGTATTTCTCTCTCCTGATCAGGGAGCGCTGTGGCGTTTCCGTTACAGCGGATAAGGTCAGGCTTTGGAGAGCTGGTTCTACATGAACATAAAAGGCAACTTCTAGCTTCAGTGAAATAGTGCTAATGGAAGACTAATTTTAGCCCTTATTTTTAATCAATTATTAAGTCACCAACATGCATTAACATCTCTGAAGGCATGTCACTGCACTGCTGGCTTACCATTAATTTAAATCTTGGATGCTAATGCATGCCGTTCCCTTGGCCGTGGTTCCAAACTGCAAGAGAGATGATCTACTTCTGCACATTTCTCTTGGAAAACCCCGACTCCTGCAGCCAAGAGTGTCCGCCTGACAAACAAGGAAAATGTGAAGTATTTTGCCAAAGCGTGTTTATCTGTAAAGTGGAATATATTCAGCGTAATTTTTCTTTTTCATCATGTCGTTATGTCCGCACCACTCAAATGACCGTTCAGATATCGTTCGTCCACCCTCATTTCAGAGCCATCACTCTTTTGACCTTGTGAGACAGTGTGGATCAGTCGGAGGAATCCTGAGCTAATTGTCGTTGCCAAAGTCTTTTGCTAATCCTCTTCCTCAGTCCAATCCTCTTCTCTCTCTCCTAAAGGCCTTTGCTGTTCACTTTGACCTCAGAAGGTCAGCAGTGCACCGTATGGCCCTTGTAGATACCACAACGCGTGGCCCAGCAGGGTTCGTTGAAAGAAAAATTCAGACAGACTTTCCAGCACTGTTATAGATCTGTCCAGACGGCTCTCTAATTGATGAATTCAGCTACTTAAAGGTGAACCCATTGCTGACACAGGCAATCAATTAATCTCCATAGAAACACATTGCCAATAAAATGGGGTGCTCTGGAGCAGCAACACGAGGCTAAGGTCACTGACGCATGCAGTACTGTACAAAAGTCTAGAGACCACCCTTCATTTATTTAATTTCCAGTCAAATATTCAGTTATTCATTTTTCTGCATCAGAAAAAAGAGCAGAAAACATATAATTAAAAATGACACAAAAGCCTCAACAACTAAATATAAAAATTATTCAGTATTTAGTGTCTCCACACTTCACCTTTATTACAGCTTCTGTTCTTTTCAGGAGACTCACTTTCAGTTTTTTACAGAAATCTGCAAGAATACCACACCTCCAAAGTTCAGCCTTACTCTGTGTTCACGCCGGCAGCAGCGCAATGCGACAAAGCAGCCAGAGGTTGTCCATTTTCACTGAGAGCTGGTGATTTTCGGCAACAGGAGGCAGCGCGAACATTTTTGACGCAAAGTGGGCGGAGTCAATGACATGACAAAGTTGAACCATGTCAGAGCCAGTTAATGAGGAGCCTGGCCACGTCCTGTTTCCCCCATTATATCAAAAACAGGACTGCAAAATGGCAGAGGGCGCCCGTGAGCGAGTCCTCAATGAATGGGAGTAAATGGAGCTCAACGGCTAAAAACGAAAAGATACCCAAAGGCCTGCAAAGACGCATTTCATGTTGCAGTAGTTATTACTAAGAAATGAAGTTGGCATGTCCTGATGTAACATTAATGAGTGATATTAAACATTTACTTTAGCAGATAGGCTTGCTGCCCAGACCATTCCTGGGCTGCGTGCTTCTGCTGCATTTCTCTTGACACGTTACTTCATTACACAGTGTATAACATAACATGACAGTGACATTTAGTAACCTAGACCCTACCCAAGTGAAAATACTGGACCTTGTTCACCAACTGAAAGATTCTGACAAAGATTTTCACATTCACCAGTGTTTTCTTATTAGTGATTTGTTTTTAGATTAGAGCAGAATCTACACACACTCAAGAGCACAAAGGCACGAACAGCTCAGCGGTTTAAGAATACATCATGAGTCTGATGTAGACTTTTTCTTGGGACTTTTCTCAAGAACACATTTAAGAAAAAACATAGGAAGATACTGGTAAATGAGGCCCAATGTTATACAACTGATAATTCCAGTCCTAAAATCTGATTGGCTCTGCCAGGTTCAAAGCCGTTGTACAATACTCAGTGTATCGCTGCTGATGGAACAAACTAAATTAGGCTAAAATTAGCTCCAAATGTACACCAAGCCAAGCTTGTCCGCTCATATTGTAATGTGTAAAACAGTAAACAAAAGTGAAACAGAAACAACATATATGTTGATGTGCTTTTTATGGGGAAAAGTACAAACGCATTTTACTGAAAAGTGTCAGCGTTAGGGGTGGGAATCTCTAGGCACCTCACGATTCGATTCGATTACGATTCAGAGGGCGGCGATGCGATTATAAAACGATTATCGGTGCATCTCGATGCATCTTTTTTTTCTATATAGCATTTATATTTTCTCACTGTGAGCTCAAGTTTCGAGTTCAAGTTTCAAGTTTGTCATTTGCACAACATGTCAGGACATTTATGCACTAAAATGCTTGTGGTGAGGCTCAGCTAATCACTCTACAGAAAGTAAATAAGTAAAAATAAAAATACAAGAAAAACCGACTGAAATATATTAAATATACACAAAATATATACAGAATGTAGAGACAATATACAGTTTAAAGTGACTAAGTGACTCAGTGTTGTTATTTAAAGTGACTTGGTACTTTTAAAGCAAAGTATTTGTAATGATCCATAATGAATTTACTTCCAATATCTTTTTTAATAAAACAAATGGAAGTGATGAGGCAAGTGAACTAGAAGGCTCTCATTCAGTGCTCTTGTTTGGAGCACGAGAAGCTGCTGCTACTCATCTGCGATAAAATGCGCAGTTACAGTGAAATAAGATCCAGTGGCAGTGGATGACCATGCAGCACGTTACAGCTATTCTACCCGTTTTCTTTAGTGATTTTATAACTTGGGTTTTGGTCTCGTTGTAGAGACAGGGGGGATCACTGTGTCAGTAAAGTATCTTTGAGACGGGTCGTTGTGAAACATAGCGCGAAAGCCCTGTTTCACAACGACTGAGAACCGGCGTGCAGACTGCAGGTCACATAGCAGCGATGCGTTATTCGCATTTATAAGCAGCGCAGTTGGTTTCCTGGTACGTTAAATCTTCAACGAGAGACTGTCAAACACTAAAAAGTGGTGAAGATGAAGTCGCTTCTCTTTCGAATTCTCCCGTTCCACCTTAAATAGTGCCGCATTTACATTCGGTGCCTCAGTTAGAATTTAAGGTGGAACGGGTAAATTCGAACAAGAAGTTGGAGAATAAGAAGCGACTTCAGCCTCGTAAAACAGTCGAACATTGAGAGACTTTTAACTGATCTACTTCTGAGGAAATGTTTTCTGGCGGAAATGGGAGGAAAGTGGCTATAGGCGAAGCTTAAAGCTTAAAGCAGAGCGAAGTAAATCTGTGTTTTCGTTTATATTGTTTAGCCTATAGTAGGACATTATCACACACTGACACATACTGAGACATTAAATGTTGCGGCTCCCAAGGTGGTTTGATTTTTGTTGAAAGGACAAAATGGCTCTTCTTATCATTTGTGTTGTGACTCCTGATCTGACCTGGCTTTTAATGCAGAGGGAGCCAGTCGGATTTCTCGCTCTTCCACTTGTGTTTTTGTTATGTGCCGATACAGACTGTCCGGGCGCTGTGCTTACCCACTTCCAAGTTCCGCCTTTTGCGTTCTGTCAACATTACGTTATAAATTAAATATTTAGAAAATCGATTTTTGACATTTGTGAATCGATTCAGAATCGTCCACGTCCGCATCGCGATGCATCTAAGAATTGATTTTTTTCCCGCACCCCTAGTCAGCTTCATTCAGACAAATGTTATCCAGATACGACCCAGTCACGAAACATGTGTTAATGCAAGGTGTAAACAGGTTCATTGAGGAGCTGGCGTAAATTAGCAGTACTGTTGCGGTGATGATTTCACAAGAAAAAGCTGCTTATAAAGGTTTATCCACACCAAGTATATTTTTTTCTGACAGAAAAAGTGGATGTGATTTTTAACGCAGTGGAACCTTCACATCAAGTCCCATTTTTTAAACCAACATCTTGTGGTTCTTCCCACGAGTTAGCAGACTAGATCAACTACATGAAGAAAATTAATGGCTGTAAACAGTCGCTATGTGTACTAAGACACTCACCATCACTCTCCAGCTTCTCAGATGTGCTCCGCCATATGTTTTCTTTAACCTCTGAATTTTTTACATTTATTTTTATGTCGCTTGTCATAAGCTTTTGTGCTCTACCACAAGCAAGATAAGTTGTTCTGACAGTTTGCACATGTGCTTGGACCGCAACAATGATAACAGAGCTCTGACGGGTCAGTCTGAGTATTAACGCATCCATACAGTGCAGAAAATAGAGCTTGCAGTATTACAGTCTGCCAGTTTTAAACTTGCTGTGAAACACAGCACTACTAAATGTGCTTTCGTTTGTTCGGACTTGGTGTGAAAGGGAGGAAAACTGAATTTTCCTCATGTGAACATTGTAGAAATTTCAGATCGTTCCTTTTACTCCACAGTCTGTACTAAAACTAAGGTCCAAAAACAGCCCATTTTGAAAAGATTGTTTGTGTGATGTCACAAAAACCACCACATTTGCATACATCAGCCTGCCTATTCAGCCTACAACTGTTTATGTCAAAGTTATAAGGAGTGTTTCAGCTTGGACTGCTTTTTGAATCAGACACAATACAGGGCAGCCAAACAGAACAGAGCTCATTTACGTATATTAGTCTTAAAGGCACAGTAATGAAAACAGCCTGTTTAATTCTAAAGCATAAAGTAAGATTGGAAAATGGTGATGTAAGTATGAATTATGGAGGCGTGTAAAACTACACAAACATTACATGTGGATCTCAAGGGGAAAAATGAAATATAAGAAAAAATGTAGGATATGGACCCTTAAAGGGCAAGGTTTCCTTATTAAACACTGAAATTATGATATATTCATGATTATATGGCAAAAATCGGTAATCGGTGACTGATGTTTCTTGGCTTGGCAACGACAGCACACTCTAAACTCTACATCAGCGTAATTGCTATTGTGATTATTATTAAGTATAATGCAAATTACTGTATTGTATAAATGTGTTTTATCATATTGTACGTTGTCACCTCTGCTTCACACCTTACCCGTGATAAAATCACTGTAAGGCACGGCCTCTTGTGATGTGACCGAAATAACGGCTCAGATCTTCCACTTAGAACTTCTTTATACCACTGCAGTGGAACGTCTTAGTACATCCAGCATCTGTCAGCATAAGAAGTTGAGTTTGTTTGTCTCTGTTCTTCTCCTTTTAGTCTAAAATAAAATGCTAAAGCTCCAACAAGATGAAATTCGACCCACAACCGAAAGCAGTAAAGTGGAACTGAGTAAAAAAGTTCTTTGAGTAGAAATTTTTGAAAGTATAGTTTGAAAATATTCAGAGAAGTATAGTAACTAGTTCCTAACGCGTGACATTGCGTATCTGATATACGGCCTTCCCCCTAGTAAGCTGTCAGGTCACAGACACACTCGTTTCTGTTCTTTTCTATTAAATTAGTGTTTCTGAACTGTTTGTAGTGCTCTGCCTCTCCGAGGAAGAGTTTCTGCTGATACAGAGAGAGCGAGGAGCCTGGAGCAGGCCTTCCAGCCCACCTCCCAGCAGGGGTCTACAGCTCTGTTTATTCAGCCTTAACATAAAGAGGAAGACTCGAATCTCAACCAGAATGAAACACCAATCTGAGAAAATACGGGATAATTAGATTTGGTACATCAAACGATTTTGTGCAGAGCTGCAGGAGCAAATGCCTCACAGTGTGAGGAGAGTTTCTCTGATCTGATCTGATAGAGACGACTACGATGCGTTAGTGAGTGTTAGGGCTGAGCACTATCAGGGGAAATAGTTATATTGTGATATCTTTTGTGACCAGAAAAGGAGCTGAACATTTATTCAGATAAACTACCGTCAGATAAGCTGCAGAAAATGACGAAGTACATATCGCTACTGTCAGGACAAAACCTTGTATCTCCATTTTTGTTGTTTTACAGTTTTTAACATAATTTAAAAATGCTTGTTGCCCTTTACATTGTGTGTAAATGTCATGATGAATGGACCAAAAAAAATGGCCCACAATGACTTGGAGTCTGGTTCCATTGACTTACATTAAAAGTAAAGTAGGTTTTTTCCTTCTCCTGGAAGGTTATCATTTTGGAGGTTTTGCTCCGACAACAGCGATATTGTAATTATTATATATTATATTATATATTGTATACACCGATCAGGCATAACATTATGACATTGTTTCTATGCTCATTGTCCATTTTATCAGCTCCACTTACTATACAGGAGCACTTTGTAGTTCTACAATTACAGACTGTAGTCCATCTGTTTCTCTGAATACTTTGTTAGCCCCCTTTTACCCTGTTCTTCAGTGGTCAGACCCCCTTGGACCCTCACAGAGCAGGTACTATTTGGGTGGTGGATCATTCTCAGCACTGCAGTAACACTGATGTGGTGGTGGTGTGTTAGTGTGTGTTGTGCTGGTATGAGTGGATCAGACACAGCAGTGCTGCTGGAGTTTTTAAACACCTCCATGTCACTGCTGGACTGAGAATAGTCCACCAACCATAAATGTCCAGCCAGCAGTGTCCTGTGACCACTGGTGAAGGACTAGAGGGTGACCAACACAAACTGTGTAGCAGATGAGCTATCATCTCTGACTTTACATCTACAAGGTGGGCTGACAAGGTAGGAGTGTCTAGTAGAGTGGACAGTGAGTGGACACAGTGTTTCAAAACTCCAGCAGCACTGCTGTGTCTGATCCACTCGTACCAGCACAACACACACTAACACACCACCACTACGTCAGTGTTACTGCAGTGCTGAGAATGATCCACCACCCAAATTGTACCTGCTCTGTGAGGGTCCAAGGGGGTCCAGGTATGCAGAGAAACAGATGGACTACAGTCTGTAATTGTAGAACTACAAAGTGCACCTATATAGTAAGTGGAGCTGATAAAATGGAAAATGAGCGTAGAAACAAGGGGGTGGTCATAATGTTATGCCTGATTGGTGTGTAATAGTTTCCAGTATGTTTAAAATAGATGATTTGACATTTAAGTTTGTCTGCATTTCTTTACCAGAGTTATTTGTTTGTAAGGTCCTGTGAGCGCCTTGACTCATCACCCACAGAAACATCTGTGATTGGTTAGTTTGCTCACAGCGGAAATATTTACATATTGCACACTTATGTGATATCAAAGGCTGATGTCACAGGATTAATGAGCGTTGTGTATTGCTCTGTCTCAGCGAGCGAGTGATGCTGCTACCTTTGCGAGCTGGATATCTTAGATTTATCAGCCTCTCCTCAACTGGTTTAATCCACACATCTGTTTTAGAGAGAGAATAAAAGAGAGAGTGTGTGAAGAAGAGAAAGGGTGTTAAAGAGGAAGACGGAGGGGAATAACAGAATAAAGAAAGAGATGGAAAAGGAACAGAGAGGAAGAGAGGGGGAGAGAAGGAAAGAGTGAGAGAGAAAGAGAAGGAGGGGAAAAAAGAGCAGGAAAGAGAAAGAGATGGAAAGAGAGAGAGAGAGAGAGAGAAAGAGAGAGCATGAAAAAGATGGGCAGTCAGAGGGAGAAAGAGAAAGAGTCTGAGGGAGAGCAAGTAGGATGGGAAGAGAGAGAAAGAGAGAGAGAGCAGGATAGAGAAAAAAGAGTGAGGGGGAGGGAGAGAGGGGAAGAGGGTGGGACTGAAGGAAAGAGTGAGAATGTGAGAGAGACAGAGAGAGAGAGAGAGAGGAGGAGAGGAAGGGGGACGAAATAGAGAGGGGGAGAGAAGGAAAGAGAGGGAGGAAAAAGAGCAGGAGAGAGAAAAAGGGAGTGTGAAAGACGGGTTAAAGTGACGAGAGTTAAAGAGAGAGAGTGAAAGAGATGGGCAGTCAGAGGGAGAAAGAGAGAGAGAGTCCAAGGGAGAGCAAGTCAGAGGCAGGGAGAGAGAGAGAGAGAGAGAGAGAGGTTAAGCGAGAGAGTGTCAGAGAGACAGAGAAAGATGAAGAGAGTGAGAAAGAGAGGTTAAGAGAGGGAGAGTCAGGGAGAAAGAATATCAGAGAGTCTCAGAGCGAGAGAGAGTGTCAGAAAGGCAGAGAGAGGTGTAGAGAGTGAGAGTGAATGAACGAAAAAAGTGAGAGGGAGAATGAGAGAGTGAAAGACGGGGGAACAAAATAGAAAGGGGAGAGAAGGAAACATGTGAGAGAGAGAGAAGGGGAGAAAGAGGTGGGAGCAAAATAAAGAGCAAGAGAAGGAAAGAGCAAAGGAGAAAGAGGGAGGAAAAAAGAGAGCAGGAGAGAGAAAGCAGGAGAGAGAAAAAGAAAGGAGAAGAGTCACAGAGAGAAAGGAGGAAAGAGAAAAAGAGGGGGAAAGTCAGAGAGAGAAGGAGGAAGAGAGGAGGGAAGAGAATGGAAGTGAAGGAAAGAGATAGAACATGAGAGAGAAGGAGGGGAAGAGATGGGAGCAAAATAAAGGGGGGAGAAGGAAAGAACGAGAGAGAAAAAAGGAGGAAAAAATAGCAAAAAAGAGGATGAAAGAGAGAGCAGGAAGGAGTAAAAGTGAGGGGGAGGTAGAGTCAGAGAAGGAGGAGGAGAGAAGGGAAGAGAATGGAAGTGAAGGAAAGAGAACATGAGAGAAAGAGAGAAGGAGAGGAAAAGGTGGGAGCAAAATAGAGATGGGGAGAGAAGGGAAAGAGCGAGAGAGAAAGAGAGAGGGAGGGAAAAAGAGAGAGCAGGAGAGAGAATAAAAGGGAGGAAAGAGAAAAGGAGAGTGTGAGAGAGGTGGACGGTCAGAGGGAGAAAGAGAGAGAGTCCAGGGGAGAGTGAGCCAGAGAGAGAGAGAGGTTAAGAGAGACAGAGAGAGTGTCAGAAAGGCAGAGAGAGGTTTAGAGAGCGAGAGAATATCAGAGAGAGAGCAAAAGAGAAAAAGTGAGAGGAAGAATGAGAGAAAGAGTGTGAAAGTGGAAGAGAGGAAGAACGAAATAAAGAAAGGGAAATGGAAAGAGAAAGAGAGCAGAAAAAAAGGGAGAGTCAGAGAGAGAAAGGAAGAGAGAGAAGGGAAGAGAATGGTAGTGAAGGAAAGCGAGAGATCATAAGAGAGAGAAGGAGAGGTAAAGAGGGGGAACAAAATAGAGAGGGGAAGAGAAGGAAAGAGAGAACATGAGAGAGAGAGAAGGAGAGGAAGAGGGGAAATGAAATGGGGAAGAGGAGGAAAGATGAGAGAGAGAGAGGAACAAAGAGTAGGAGAGAGAAGGAGGAGGAAAGAGAAACGGAGAGCGTGAAATAGAGGGAGAAAGAAAGAGAGAGAGATGGATGGTCAGGGGGAGAGCGAGACGGAGGCAGAGAGAGAGAGAGGTTAAGAGAGTGAAATGGAAAGGTTAAGAGGGAGAGTCAGAAAGAGAATATCAGAGATAGAGTCTCAGAGCAAGAGAGAGAGACAGTGTCACAAAGGCAGAGAGAGGTTTAGAGAGACAGAGAGAGAGGAGAGGGGGATTTTAGTGGAAATGTAATTGGGAGAGGCAGCATATGGTGCTCTTTACTAAAGACACTAAACAAGCATAAAGTGGCGCAGTGAGTCGCGCAGGGCAGCCTGACTCTGTTCTTCATGACCTCACCCTCCTCACTCTGAATAAACGGCACCTTCCTCAGAGAGGAACGCGGACGGTTCTGCAGTAATAAAAAGTTATACAGTAGTTAAACTATATTGTGTTATACAGACTAATTAGCTAAGCAGGTGTTCTTTTATCTGGGAAACTGTATTAATGTGGTGAGTTTTTTGAAGACTGTGACAGGAATTACGCTCCTCAGGCCTCCCGAATGCAGCCCAGATGTTTTTAATCTTTTCAAGCGTTTGCTTTGTCATTCGCCACTTATAGTGGAAAACTAATTGCTCAGCAAGGCCGAGCACGTTACCCTCCGTCACCCGCGTGCAAGAGCGGAGGGGACAGTGTACTTTCCACACTCTTTATAATGACTTACTGTATGATTTACAGTGGGAGACAGACGTGTCCTCAACAGCACAGCCACTGTGTTATGTCATGTCTCGATGTCCTGTCATGCCAATTAGGTTTCTGCCTGAGCGAAAGCATGCGCTTTCATCAGAGCAGAGGGAGCTGTGTACCTTCTTACTTTCCTTCTACATATAATTCTGGGCCTTTTCTCTTTCCTGGAAAGATCAGCTTTACTCTGATATGCAAGATTCATACTTAAACATTATATTCTTCTCTATTAGGGTCCAACCAGTATCATAAGAGATTTCAAGGAGCTAAAAATTCTGCAAACTCATAATATTGATTGATATCATTTTGTCGGTTGTCCATAGAAAAAGATTTCTGTTTTTTTAATATTTGCCAGAAGTGTTTAGCACTCATCTGGTTTGTTTATGGTCACTTTGTCAATCAGATGTATTGGCCTGCATCCTACTTCTCTAAAAGGTCCTAAATTCTACCTTTTTCCATGTATTTTGTTTTGCTCCTGAGGTCCACTTATAGTGTTTGTGTCTTATTTTTCAACAGTGTTCTTCACATCATTTTTGTATTTATAACATAGTTCATACAGTTAGGGGTGGACGATATGACAAAATATATCACGATACTTGAAGACATTTTCACGATACACGATATGTACTATGATTTTTAGTTTTTTTTTTAGTTTGAAGTTGAAACAGACAAAAGTAAAAGAGAGAGAAAACAGGAAAAAGAAAAAGAATATGAGAGACAGAGAGAAGGAGAGAAAGAGATGAAATAGAATGAAATAGAAGGAGGAGAGAAGGAGAGACAGCAGGAGAAAGAGAGGGAGAGTTAAAGAAAGAGAGTGGAAGAGATGGATGGTCAGAGGGAGAAAGAGAGAGAGAGAGTCCGAGGGAGAGCGAGTCAGAGAGAGAGAGAGAGAGAAAGAGACATTGTCGCGATGCATGATATGTACCATGATATTTAGTTTTTGGAAGTTTTTGGAAGTTGGAACAGAAAAAAGCAGTAATGCTACATTTTAAAAATTCTATAAAAACCATGAATACAGTAATATTTTTTACATTCCACCACTTATTGCACTACACTATATCCGAAGATACAGGCCTAATTATGTTCTCTTTGGAATGAAATATGTCAGTGTTCTTTAAGTACTGACGATATCCGTAATACAGTCAGAAAAGCATATTGTAATGTAATTTATCACGATAGTGGTAAAATATTGTCAAATTGCCCACCCCTTCATCCAGTACACTGGTTGAAATTCTTCCTCAGGTGTGAGTTCCACCTTGGGAGCCACAACATTTTATGTCTATTTATTTAAGTAACGTTTTACCATCTTGACTGTAACGTTAAATACGCTATATTGCCAAATGTATTCGCTCATCTGCCTTCACACGCATATGAACTTGAGTGACATCCCATTCATAATCCATAGGATTTAATATGATGTCGGCCCACCCTTTGCAGCTATAACAGCTTCAACTCTTTTAGGAAGGCTTTCCACATAGTTTAGGAGTGTGTTTATGGGATTTTTTGACCATTCTTCCAGAAGTGCGTTTGTGAGGACTCTGTGCAGGCCAGTCAAGTTCTTCCACACCAAACTCGCTCATCCATGTCTTTATGGACCTGGCTTTGTGCACTGGTGGTCATGTTGGAACAGGAAGGGGTCATCCCCAAACTGTTCCCACAAAGTTGGGAGCATGATATTGTCCTAAATCTCTTAGTCTGCTGAAGCATTAAGAGTTCCTTTCACTGGAACTGAGGGGCCGAACCCAACTCCCGAAAAACAACCCCACACCATAATCCCCCCTCCACCAAACTTTACACTTGGCACAATGCAGTCAGACAAGTACCGTTCTCCTGGCAACCGCCAAACCCAGACTCGTCCGCCGGACTGCCAGACGGAGAAGCGTGATTTGTCACTCCAGTGAACACATCTCCACTGCTCTGGAGTCCAGTGGCGGCGCTTTACACTACTGCATTCGACGCTTTGCATTGCGCTTGGTGATGTAAGGCTTGGGTGCAGCTGCTCGGCCATGGAAACCCATTCCATGAAGCTCTCTACGCACTGTTCTTGAGCTAATCTGAAGGCCACATGAAGTTTGGAGGTCTGTAGCGATTGACTCTGCAGAAAGTTGGCGACCTCTGTGCACCATGCGCCTCAGCATCCGCTGACCCCGCTCTGTCATTTTACGTGGCCTACCACTTTGTGGCTGGGTTTCTGCCGTTCCCGATCGCTTCCACTTTGTTATAATACCACTGACAGTTGCCTGTGGAATATTTAGTAGCGAGGAAATTTCACGACTGGACTTGTTGCACAGGTGGCATCCTATCACAGTACCACGCTGCAATTCGCGACCCATTCTTTCATAAATGTTTGTGGAAGCAGTCTGCATGCCTAGGTGCTTGGTTTTATACACCTGTGGCCATGGAAGTGATTGGAACACCTGAATTCAGTGATTTGGATGGGTGCGTGAATACTTTTGGTAATATAGTGTATGTCTCAGTATGTGCTAATGTACTAGCATAGGCTAAAAATGATGAAAACAGACTTACTTTGCTCTGCTTTAAGCTTTAGCCCAGCTATAGCTTTTATTGCATCTCTAGCAGGAAGCTTTTCCACAAAAGTGGAATTGTTTTCTGTAAAATGCCTCTTAATGTTAGATTTTTTACGAGGCTGACGTCGCTTCTCGTTCGCCAGCTTCTTGTTCGAATTTTCCTGTTCCACCTTAAATGTAACTGCTGCACCGTTTAAGGTGGAACAGGAAAATTTGAACGAAAAGCTGACTTTGGCTTCATGACTTAGTGTTTGACAGTTTCTCGTTGCAGATTAAACATATCAGGAAACCATCTGAGTGCTTATAACCGCAAATAAGTCCACTCGTCTCTAAATTAGCGATGTTCATCTTAAATCTTTCTCTTTGCCTTTTCGTTAGCTACTAGCTAGACGAGACTGTTATCTGTGTTGCTATGTGACCAGCAGTCTGCACGCCGATCTTCAGGGTTAAAGGGTTAATTAGAAGTTGTAGGCTACATTAACAAATTAACGTTTAAGACATTTATTGTTAAAACTGGAATGATCGGCAGCAATATCTATATTTTATTCACAGAAGTTTTGCAATAAATCCACGAACCCTTAATATTGGGTGATATTACTGGCAAAACAATATTTCGGTCACTGTTTGCATTTGGTCCTAAAATGTGCAGCTAGCGCCCCACACTCCGACTGCTTTAATTCACACTGGAGCTTTTCTCATCCCAGAATTTTGCCCTTAAAAAGAGCTCAGCCAGTTTGCCCATAAACACAGTTAACCATGTTTAATTCAGGACACAAACATCACTTTGGTTAAGACCTTTTCCCCAGAAAGCCCCTGAGTATGTTTGTCAACTAAATGTGTGTGTTTACTCCCTGGTGTACGGTGGCTGGTTAATAACGCAGGCTGGGAGACGGTTCAGCAGGGATGGAATCTCCTCACTGACCCTTCAGTGCTGCTCTGCAACTGAATTGGACACAATCAGGATAGAGGTCTAGTCTGAGGAGACTTTCGATACGCTCATTGTGTTTTCAGCTCATTTATGCATGCCCTTGAGAGCTCGCACATCATCTGAAAGCGCTATTCTTGTGCTCGACAAGATTATCAGTTTTGTTCGTGGTCGTATGAGCATGTCCTCCCTTTTTGATATTAACATAGAGATTTTGTGCAGTTTTTTGTTTTACAGTAAGACAGAACACAAAGGAAAAGCCAAACAGACAAAACCTAGAATGTCATGCAGATTGAAGTGGAGCTTGCTATGGTCAGCAATAGTAGCCCTCAGATTCCTCTTTTTCAGGCGTAGATTTATTTATTTATATATTTCAATGTTTAATATTTCATCACGCTGAGATTAAAAAATCACTTTTAAATGAACCCTGACAAAGAAAAAAGCACACAAAAACAAGAGGCAAAGTAATTCAACATAAAACAGGAATAACAGACAATAAAGCGACCATCAAAACATTGATGATTAACCTAATATAATATACAGTATATAGTACAGTGCAAAAGTCTTAGGCACTCAAGAAAATTGTTTAAAGCTTTTCATGTAAGTCTTACTGCCAGTAACAGTATGTAACATCAGATAAATATTGATGAATACATTTAATAGCAATTCAGTGAAATGTAACATATCGCTGCTGCCGGACCAAAACCTTGTGTCTCTATTTTTGCCGTTTTTCAGTTTTTGACATAATTTGAAAAAACCTACTGTCCTTTATATTGTTTGTAAATTTCAAGATGAATGGACCAAAAGAAATGACCCAAAATTGCTTGGGGAAAAAGTCCCCGTGACTTACATTAAAAGTAGAGTATGGGTTTTCCTTCTCCTGTAAAGTTACTAGTTTGGAGAGACAAGGTTTTGGTCCGACAGCAGCGAGATATTTCTTTGTTTTTTTTTAAAGTTATTAATATCTTTGTCACAAAAACACAGGTTTGGTTCCTGACTTTTCACCGCACGGCATGGATTTGTGAAATTCCGTCAGCAGCATTTAATCATAGATTGATTAAATAAACTAGGAATTGGATGGTAACTATAAACACTGCACTTTCTCAAGAACAGCTTTGGAAATTCAACTTTATTTAAAAATAAACTAGAGCTGCCCAAAGTTGGAACAAGCATTACAACAACCATATTTTTATACTAGATGTAATTTCTTCAACTCTGTTTTTCCTTTCAAATTTGTACTTTAAATTTTGTTTTTTGTTTTTTAAGTAGCAAGATAAAATGTTAGAAAATCCATTTTTAAATACATACAAAATGTGAAACCCACCTACCTTTCTTTATTTGTTTACTCAGCCCTCAGCCCACCACGAATATTACACTTTGCCTCCTCCAGACAAAAAGGGCGCCTCTGAGTTAAGCTAACATACTAATACAAATTAAATCATAATTTATTATTTATCTGTGTTTTCATGTGTATTTATTCTAATGTTAGTATAAAGACTTAAGGTTTTTGTGCAGTGCTGTAGATAATATAAGTTAAAAAAATAAATCTTATATAAACTCACCCCTTACAGAAGCATTTATATAGTACAGTTAATCCCTCCTTAAAGCAATAGTTTGGTGAATAATCAAAATATATTGTTGTGTATATACATAGACAATATCTCACAGAGCTAAAAACAGTAGTAGCAGCCCTCTTTAAGCCTGAATATGTCCATTTTAATAGATAACAGTAGGTTATTCAGTGTCAAAACAAATAAGCAAGTCTATTTGGTATTACTGAACAACTTGACATGGTTTGAGGTAAGTGTGTGGTGTTTTAGGCATGCAGTTTTAGCAATTTAGCATGATGCTAACTGGTAGTATAGCTTTCATTCCTGGTTAGCTAAAATTCGTTGTTAACACCAAACACATATTTGCTTTGCAAAAGGGGAAATTGTGTTCGATTTTTGGCTGAACTGTATTCAGTCCAAGTTACATTTTGTAAAGGCAGTATTCAGAGTACAGTTGCTTTTTACATTTTTAGAAGACTACTCACTAAATTTAAAAAATAATAATATATATAGCATCTTTAAAGGAAACACCATCAATGCTTGTTTATAAACTATTTATAATCAGTGCATTTCATGTAACGAACATGCTCATTAGACAAATTCTAAAGAGGACCTCAATTAACGACTTCTTTACAGATACTGAATTTCCTACTGAAGCCTGAATGGATTGATTAATCAGTATGATGATCAGTTATTAATCTCAGTGTTACTGAGCTCTGCTAAAGCCTGAGTAGACTGATAAATCAATATGATGATCAGTTATTAATCTCAGTGTTACTGAGCTCTGCTAAAGCCTGAGTAGACTGATAAATCAATATGATGATCAGTTATTATACTAGGTGTTACTGAGCTCTGCTAAAGCCTGAGTAGACTGATAAATCAGTGTGATGATTAGTTATTAATCTCAGTCTTACTGAGCTCTGCTAAAGCCTGAGTAGACTGATAAATCAATGTGATGATTAGTTATTAATCTCAGTGTTACTGAGCTCTGCTAAAGCCTGAGTAGACTGATAAATCAATGTGATGATCGGTTATTAATCTCAGTGTTACTGAGCTAAGCCTGAGTAGAGTCTACTAGGTAAGTTATCATCTGTGTTGTCCTGTATTGTACTCCTTGGGGAATTGTGGGACCAGCAGTGGACTGAAGCATGTATTCTGAATACCTTACTTTTTATGTATTGTAATACATTTAGGACAGTGTATTCACTATCCAGCCATCACTACTTTGTCTGTGTATCTTAACCCTGGACGTGCCACCAACTGTGTGAAAGCTGATTTGAGATATACTATTGGCCATTTTTTTTCTAATATTCACTGTTGGTGTGTTTCAGGTGGATCTGAGTGCTGCCAGGAGAAGTCCAGGGAAAACAAGGATGCTGACCATCTGAAGCCTGGTGTTTTCTGTCATGTGAGTTGAAGTGTTTTGTCATCTTTTACACTGCGACACATGTTTCGCAGACACGTACACTTGTGAGCTTATTAACAGTTTGGGAAGCACATGCTTTTTCTTTTTTTTGGAAATGACAGTATGGGAGGTGTGAGCTGCGCTAATCGTTGCTCATTCTCTTCACTGGGAGGCAAAAATTCATCCACATCCACATCTTACATTAGAAATCGCAATCATTTTCTGAAAGGCATCCTGAATTGAACAACAAATCAAAATGTAGTGACTTTTGCTCTGCCTCTAAAGCCCATCTATGGGACAATTCTACCACACCAGTCACATCACCATACACACTAGCTGCCTTTCAGCTGCAGTTCTACCAGTATAAACACTCAGCAGCTCAGAAACTGATCCCAAGAATTATTGAACTTGCTGCAAAGAAAGATGACAGCTGTCTAGATCGAGTACATAGGCAGGTTTCACAGACCTACCTCCTGGGGACTTCAGATTTCATTCTTAGGCCCACGGATTTTTACTGGTTGAGCTTGATGCCCCTGCTGTAAAGCGTCTTCTGATTTTTGATTACATCACAGACGGGAAAATGTAATAACCAAAAATATCATGTTTCACCTCCCACCCTGTTTTATCATCGAAAGTGAACACTTAGCTAGCACAGATACCCTCCTTTATACCACGTTTCTCTCACAAATACAAAAGAAAAATGCATTATGATTTGCTATTCACATTGACTTTAAATGAGAAATAATCGTTTGTTCTTATGTAGCTCTACAGCAGTAGCTCTTTCACACTGAGATGAACTCTACAGTGGCCTAATTGATGTTAGCGGATTTTGTGATAATCGACTGTGCCAGTATTATGCAAATTATCATTTTTTGTTCTCTTTCTCATGCCTTGTGTTTTTTTATTGCTTCACCTTTATTTAACAGTTCCCTTTATACAATTATACTAATCTATGCTTAGTTTAAGAATATATACAGTAGAAAAGATTGCACTTAATTATAGGCTTTAAAAACATAACCAGCTAATTAACCGCACACATACATACATTGAACACCGCTTAGAAAGATTAAAACATTTTCAGTCTGAGGAATATGCAAATAAACCAAAGAAACTCTGGTACATTGGGACCCTTTTTCAAGTTTGGCAATAATTTGTTTTTTCCACCAAACAAACATGTAGAACCACTGGATGTTAACAGTGTTACATGCCATCTCTGCCGTCATTATACAGTCCTGTGGAAAAGTCAGAGACCAGTTAGTCAAAACGCCCATTAGTTCTTTCAGTATCAGGAACAGAAAATTGCACAGAAGCCTCAACAACTAAATATAATATCATTTTTTTAGTATTCACCTTTTTACAGCTTCTATTCTTTTCAGGAGACTCACTTTCAGCCTTTCAAAGAAATCTGCAGGGATATTTTTCCACACCTCCAAAGTTCAGTTTTAGAGGTTGGTCTTGCATTTTCTGCTTCTCATGAAGTTATCATTCATATCATTTAATCATCAAACTCCAGTTCTGTTTAGCACAAGTCAGGCATAATTATGCTGCGACATCTACAGGTGTAATTCAATTCATCTACAGCATTCAAGTACCTCTCGCATTATTTACCTCAAAATTCCAACATAGATCTGCAAAAATAAAACCAATAAATTGGCCAATTGCTGATTTTGTGTTTTGAGCAAAAATGTGCCTATTCCGATCCTGGCCCATTCCGATTGTGCATCCCTAATCACCCTCAGGGAGACTGAAGGATGTAGGGTAGGCCTTTTTAACTCTCATATGTGGTACCTTGTAACTCAATTCAGATCGTGATTATATCTTTTATCTCAATATATCTGCTGATGATAATCATTTGTCTAAATTTACATTATCATCCAAGCTTACTTTACAGCAGAAATTACACATAGAAATAGAATTATACAGAATTATATAATTTTAGCTCATATTCTCTCCTTGTCATGCAACGTCTTGAACTTAAATTAATCTTAGAAGTTTTCTTGACCTCCTAGTGCTGCCATGCACAAGCAATATAGTGTACAATCTTTTGCACATTAGGGTTTGAATTCATTGTATGCTTAATTGTCTTCAATCTGTATTCCATTGCGGAGCCTCATCCAACCACACCCTGCTGAACTTAGACGCAGTTGGTTGGCCTTATTAACAGTATCTAACGCGTTTCCCTGGTAACTGAGGAGATGAGAGGGAAGGTGTGAAAGCTGCTGAGACAGAAGCTGTTGTTTCTCCTCCTTTCGTTCCGAGATACAATTGTTTTGGTGCAAACCACCGACCAAAAAACATTCGCCAGGCTCCAAGTGTTAATACTTCCAAATATAACCCACTGTTTTCATCTGACATTTTCAATTATTTTTAGAGCGCAGTAAATTCTTACAGCTCCCACTGATCCTCAGAACAATAATTACTATGGAACAATAGAACGTCTACAAGATTCTGTGTGGGATGTTGCTGTTTTTTTTAATGAGGTTGAGCCGGTTGAGTAGAAAATGACATATTGCATTGTAGGCTCTCTTGGCACGAGCTGCTGATTATGTAAGTACAGGAGCGCTCACAGTTGGGTGAACTTGTCATGCTCATTGAAGGATGCTATTGTAAAGCCTGGTTTGGTTTTCACACTGCGTGGGAGACAGCGGGACCCGTCGACTTTCACGCACAAACCGGATCTCTACTTTCGGCTTTCGTGATGAAGTTCAGTTTGCTTCTTAGCAAGTCTTTTGGAATTGCTCCATTCATAGGCCTGACTTAAAGGGGAATTCCATCGATTTTTTTAAAAAGTCTGCGGCCGAGATGTTAACAAAGTCGTTCAGAGTGGTTAGATGAGAAATGGTGCAATGCAGAGAAATTTACTGACTCTTTTGTTACAATTTCTTTTCGAATTTTTGACAGTGGTGGTGATAGGAACCAGGGGTCACAACATCTATAGCACAAATATAGACATTTTATTACTATCCAAAATCACCAGTGAACCGACACTGAAAAAAACCTTTTATCTCCATTTTAGTAGTTTTTATTTTTTACATAATTTTCACCAGCTACTGTTTGCAGTGGATCAAAATTTTATGACAAACTGACCAACAGAAACAGTCTAAAATGATGAGAATTGAATCTTGTAGTATTAACTTAGTGAAAACTAAAGTCCCAGGGAACACAAAGTAAAACTTTAAAAATGTCATAAAAGTATCATAAAAAGTCATTTAGTATCATAACAGTGACACCAAGCTTGAGTGTTATATGAAACATCCAGCAAAACTTGAATGAAATATACGAGATATAGCCTGAGTATGATAACACACGGTTTACAAACTGCTGACCAGGCCGATCTGAGAACTGTGTGGGCGTGGCTAATGAGTAGCTTGATTGACAGCTCTTGTCCAACACTCCTAGCCTGCTCCGCCCCTCACACAGAACTGAAATCATTATCCAGCTTTTATGTGATGCTAACTGAACGATAAAAGTCACAGACGAACAGATGTTGCAGATGGACGGACGGATGAATCAAGAGATGGACGAAGCAACGTGTGATGAAATGGACGAATGAGTGATGTGTGTGTACGTATAAACGAATGAACGGGTATCAGGGAGCTACAGACAGGTGGTCTAGCTTGGTAGCTTTAGGTTATGCTGAATTTGCTTTAGCCTGCTAAGTTTCTCTGCCTCTGAAACTGTTCTGTATGGGCGGGGCAAAAGACGCAGCCTTGTGATTGGTCAGGGGAATGTTTACGGAAGCGTTACCCAAGATTAGGTTTGCCCAGTTTACATCTGGAGGAGAGAAATATGGTGAAATATGTCGGTCGTTTATCAGTCTTTGGAACATTATTCAAAGGGTCTGTTTTGCCTGTTTACTGTTTACCTGCAAGAACAAGATTAACCTAATTAGAAAGAAAACACAGATTTAGGTTCTTAAAGAATGTTTTTCCTTTGCCTGTGAAGTTACTCTTACAGTGATGGTAAAACAAAACTTTGTAAATTGTTGAAATTCCTCTTTACAGCTCTGGTTCACTCAGAAGTCTAATTTACACAATTTTCTTCGTTATTGTTTGGTATCCAAACTGCTTGTTTAGTTTTGCCCTGCAGCTATGAGGCAAGTTGACACACAGGCTAAGATACAAATTGTGTAAATTAGATTTTTAACTGAAATATTACTGTCTGAAGCATTTTAAGCTGGTAGTCATATCTTTCTGTTTTGATGAGCTGTGTGTGTCTGTAGTCTATAGACTCATAAACAAATGCAGTCCAGCCATATTATATTAATGCTGTTAATACTTTTGTAGCAAAGCATTGGGTCAAATGTGTTACATTACATTCTCTTCTGTGTTATAACTGCTGAAAGTGCTTTGGGATTACTTGTAAATACCATGACTCATGAAGGAGTGGTAGGGTGACAAAAACACTTAATCATCTGAATTAATTATGTCTTCCACAGGGTTTGGGTCCTCAAAAAAGGATGAGAACGTTCATTTTCTGACAACGCGCTAGCGGACAAAGGGTTCGCAGAACAGATTTCACAGAACTCGAGCTGTTGTCTGGGTTTAGGGGAAGAAGAACGTGGTGAAAAAATGGGCCGTAAGAAGATCCAGATCACTCGCATTGTTGATGAAAGGAACAGACAGGTGAAAGCCGTTTATCTTTTCTCTTGGGTTTACACTGTACTTGGCTATAGCAGTAAGCAGCTGAATGTCCTGTTGTAGAGGCAGTGACTGGTGATCACTAGTCACTGGAACGGCTTGTTAAGTTTTTTATTTGATTCTGTTCCTACTGGTGAGTTTTTTGTTTGAAAAGCATGACTTTAACATTTACTCAATGACAAAAATCACCACCTGGCCCAAATGTCAACCATCAGCCAAGACATGTTTGGTGTCTGATGTTTATTTCTACAGGGCTAATGTCGCTGACAAATCACTGTAATGAAAACTTATAGTTAGCATCATGCAGACTGCATGCCTAGGTCATGACAGACCTGCCTCAAAGTGTGTTAACTCCTTGGGAAGGGGCCCTCCAGCAGGCCCAAAGTTTTATTACACTTTTTTTTTCTCCCCAAGTTAGTCATATCCAATTCCACCCACTAGTTAGGACTCCTCCAACCACACATTACCACCAGCGCTAGGAGGGCGAAGGCTAGCACAGGCTTCCTCTGAGCCATTGCATCTTTTCGAACTGCCACTCATGCAATGTCATTGAACAGCATTATCGACAGTGTTGTCTTAAAAACTTTAAAGTGGGGAAATCTAACCCAATAACTCTGTATTACTGAACTGTCTGTAGATGAGACTGACCAACATGAAGTGGCCAAACGTCCGTGGGCTGTGTCTGGCACACTGTTGCAAATTATTTTCAGTGGAAAGTAGCTAAAGACTGTACAAAAAGTCGCTAAATGTTGCTAGATGATGCTCTAAATATCTGTGATGTCATCACATCATATTTGCATTCTGCCTAGTGTCAGATGGTGTCAGCCCTTTACATCTGGTTGCTTCTCTCTTGCTTTTTGTGCTCACAAATAATGTGTTTTAAAACAGCCAAAATCCTAATAGAGCTGTTCTCATGTACATAATTTTCTGTTTCTGTTATGAGACAACGGGACAAGTATGAAATAGAGACAGAAACGCGGCTCTTTAAGACAACATGTGAACCAACGGCGCTTCCAAGCCATTTCCAAACAGCTAGTCTGCACCGCTAAAATTCTGGGGTGCCATCCTACCCATCCAGAGAGCGAGGCCAATTGTGCTCTCTTGGACTCCCACCCACAGATGGCTGTAGCATCACCAGGGATCGAACTTGCGATCTCCTGATGATACGACCAACGGTTAGACGGTTGCGCCACTCAGGATCCCCTAATTGCACACTTCTATATCCTGATCATAGCTCACCCAGTTTGCATTGAAGTCTGTGTAGTTACTGAATAATAAGCCGTAGTAAGTCTGGGATTTGAAGGGGTTACATTATTCAGTTATCTCTAATTGAGTCGCTTATGTTGTTTCTGATGCTGCATGACTTACTGGTTGCGGCAAGTTTGATAAGTTAGGTTTTCAGTAATATGATGCTAACCTAGTGGCCATACATGTCCATCGCATATTACATGAGAACATTTTTAACATTGAAATATTAAAACTCAATTTTAAAGAGTGCCATTTTTGAATAGTAAGGGCTGTGCTTTAAACTATAGCCTACAATATCAGCAGTGTTGTCTTGAAAAAGTGGGGAAATCTAACGTGATAACACTGTATTCATGATCTGTCTGTAGATGAGACTGACCAACATGAAGTGGCCAAACGTCCGTGGGCTGTGTCTGGCACACTGTTGCAAACTATTTTCAATGGAAAGTAGCTAAAGGCTGTGCAAAAAGCCACTAAATGTTGCTAGATGATGCCCTAAATATTTGCTTTCTGCATTCTGCCTAGTGTCAAATGGTGTCAGCCCTTTACATCTGGCCGCTTCTCTCTGACTCTCTGTGCTCACATATGCTGTATTATAATACATCTGAAATTCCAATAGAGCTGTTCTTATGTACAAATTCTTTTGTTATCACATGATGGGACGAATATCGCATACCGACTGAAATGCAGCCCATTAAGACTACATGTTAACCAGCAGTCTCTTCCAAGCCATTTCCAAGCAGCTACTCTGCACCGCTGAAATTCTGATTTTGTAACCGTGACAGTCTCTAACAAAATCATCTTACACATAATTTAAAGACTGCAGCTGTGCTGTGATTTTGGCTGTATTTACATGTAAAATGATCAATGAGCATCTAGTCCAGTCAGAGTGAGACGACGTTCATTTGCTCATATACTTGTCTGAACAGCTCGTTATTGCATTATTGCTGATACATCCTGTTAACTATTTTTATGTCTTCTAACATTTGAAGCATAAACTTTGTCCCATGTGCAGACCAGTTTCTGGCTGAACGTCATAAACTTCCATTATGATGCAAATGCACACGCACAGAACGTACCTAAACGTTCCGAATGGCAATGTAATCAGATACAGGAGTTTACATGGTTATTATTCTTCTGTTTAACAGATTATTTACAGGATTACCCACCTCGTTCAATCGGATAGAAATTGTATTTGAAATGGCCTCAATCGGACTAGTCTATTCCGATTGAGGTGTAAACATGGACATATTCCAATTGAGCTATTAGGGGCATGTCGCTAAAATACAAGCAGGTTGGAAAAAGGTTGAGCCCTAAAGCAGCCTAGCATAGGTTATAATGTATATTATAACATAATAATGTCCCATCTTATATCTCCTCCTGAAAGCACAAGAATTTCGAATAGTATGTGCATTGAAATGTTGAATATCAGTCTTTGACCACACCACACATCAGCAATCTGATTGGTTGCCCCTCATTTCATTTGTATAAAGTTAATCCAGAATGAGAGAGAGTAGAGAAATCAGGCTGTGCGTCAGCGGTTTGATGTTCAGTTACATGTGTAGATTGTCGCACATTATGCTGCATTATTGCACAATGTCAATTACCAAAGAAATTCAAATGGAAAAAAAGGAAATCATTTTACATGAAGTCATCGTTCACGTCATGTATATGCTGCTTAAAATGTCAGCACCCTCAACTAAAAACACCTTCCCGCAACTAAAATCTAGCATAGCCATATATGCTGCTATGTTAGATTCATGATCACTAACCACTCTTTCTGCCTTGTTGGTTGATGAGGTTGTGAGTTAGACTGTGTGTATGTGGCTCTGGGAGGAGACTCAGCGGCCACACACTGGGGCGCTTGTCCTGCGTCTCACTGGACCTGCTGTCCCTGTGGTGTGGTTGCAGTAATTAGAGGAGTCTAGAGCTCTGTATCTCTTGTTAGCCAGCAGAGCCAGTCTGAGGAGCCAGTCTCTCTCTCTTTCTAACCCCTGATGGCCATCACTCAAGCTGAAGCCGCAGAGCTAGGCTGGAATTCGCGCAGTCTGCCCCATGCTCTAAATATAAACTCTCGCACCAGCACAACAAACCATATCTTGTCTGGAAGAGTTCTTGTTTGCTATATTATGCGCTCAGTACACACTGTGCCCTTTTTATTGAAATTATTTAACATTTGCACATAGGCTGCTCGCAGGTGAGGGTTCATTTCTATCGCTGAGCCTGACGTTACTTTCATACACATTGTCATAATGCCAGATTACAGACTTTAGATTGTGGCATTAAGGATTTATGCTGTATCTTGAGCCATACAAACTTGGTTCATTACGAGATTAGATGCAGTGAAATGCATTTAAGAATTACATGTAGCCATGTAGAGTTTTCTTATTGTGTTAGTACATTATATTATGCTATTGGCCAAAATCTTGTATGATTCTCTGTGAAAATGATGCAATTATGTTCATCCCTCTGCAACATTACACTCAGCAGATCCACAGTCCCTTGACATCAAAATCAAACGTTACTGAAGTATCCTCGAAATGCTGAGTAGAAGAATTTCAAATAGCATGAACTGTACTAGAGATCCCTTACTTGTATGAAGAAAGTATATTGCATCGACAAAATTACTGCCATAAGCAAGTAAACTGCTGGACAAAATAACTCTGGTGTGATATTGTTTATTAAAGAGAAATTCCACTGATTTTTTAAAATGATGTATAATTCAGTGGTTAAGATGTAAACAGACTCATTCAGAGTGGTTTGATGTGAAAAGGTTCATTGTAGAGAAACTTACAGACTCAGATTTCTTTACAAAGGTGGTGGAACCAGGGGTCACAATGTCCACAACACAAATATAGCAGTTTTAATTACTATATAAACCACCACTGAACCTACACGTCTTATGAGTTTTAATAAAAATGGAGATACAAGTTTTTGTTCTGACAGCAACGAAAGCAGTCTTTTCTGCTTTGTGGTCTGATTTATACTAATTTGCCTTGAAACACCTGCATGTATCTTTCCGCCATGAAAGTATTAAAAAATGTATGTTTTAAGCTAAAACATATTCAGTTATAAGTTCATTATTTCAAATTTGAAAACTATTATGAAACAATGTTTCATGCATCAGACAATGTATTCATAACCATTTCATGTAATAACTTTCTGTGATGGAGCTTTTAGAGGCATTAAACTCTTCAGACGTCTGGTTCCTATCACCCCCACTTTGAACAATTCAGTAGAACAAAGCATTTCACATCAAACCACTCTGAATGACTTTGTTTATTTCTATTTATTTATGCAGACATTTAGAAAATTTTGTGGAATGCACCCTCTTTCACTTTTATCAATGTGGTTATGGCCACCCTCCAAATCTTGTATTCATAAACTAGTGATTTGTAGCTGGTTTTTAAATGAGGCTGCTGCTGAGCACCAGGCCTGCTCAGATGATAATGTCCCCGGATAATGTTCCTCTCTGCAGCCTGGTGCTCAGCAGTGAAGTGGTGGAAGGTTTGGGATTCCTCAGGGAGGGGTGATAATTGGCAGGGAACATGATGAGATCTGGCAACCCTGACAGCTGGGCTCTGTCACACTGTCATGAACAGAAGAAGAGAACTGTGTTCTCTTGACCATCCTAATGAGGCCATTACAGTCTTGTTATCTCAAAGGGCAGGAAATTGTACCAATAACATGGATCTCAGAGTCTAGAACACCTAGAACTAGGTCTGGGACACAACACATTTGCATACACACACACCTAGAACTTGATCTAGAACACAACACGTTTGCATACACACATATAGTAGTAATTTTAATCAACAATTTGGCCCCTTTACCTCAAATGTCAATTGGCTAATGATCCTCTGAAGTTTGCTCCTTCAGTTTTGCACTGGAGCTATGAGGCTAATGTAGCTAACAAGCATAGTTAGCGTTGCGAAAACTGCATGACTAAATTGCCTTAAACGTGTTGAGTTGTTGAGCAGACTTGCTTATGTGCTTTTTGGAACTGTCTTTTATCCATAAAACAATAAAACACAAGACAAATGCTAACTTATACTAACTGGTGTACATAATGTCTGTTACTTGCTAGCTACATTAGTCTTGTAGCTCCAGTGCAAAACTAAAGAAGAACTCTTGAGACACCAAACATGTCTTGGCTGATTGACTACTTAGGTAGGTGAAAGAGGAAAGTTGTGTGAATTAGATTTTTGGCCAAACTAAGGAGCACACACAGCATGGTAAATGGTTAAGTTAAGCTAAAACCTCTTTGCCATGTGTTTGTGTTTAAGCTTGCGTTACATTTTTCTTTCCTCTTATATTTCTCATGTGGTCTGATTTCTAGGTAACCTTCAACAAGAGGAAGTTTGGCCTGATGAAGAAGGCCTATGAGCTGAGTGTGCTGTGTGACTGTGAGATAGCCCTCATTATCTTCAACAGCTCCAATAAGCTCTTCCAGTACGCAAGCACAGACATGGACAAGGTCTTGCTGAAATACACCGAGTACAACGAGCCTCACGAGAGCAGGACCAACTCAGACATTGTGGAGGTAAAGAGCTGCATTTGACATGGAGCAATGAAGTTTGATTTAATGTCCACTGCTTTTAGGACCCAAACAGAATGAAAATGTCATCACCAATGCCAAGTTTAGCAGGCTAAACGTAATAATATAGGCCAATATATTCTCAAATGATCCAAAATAAAAAAGACCAATAATTGTCAGTTGCAGATTTCCTTAAAGTCTGCTGTATTGTAGTGCTGGGAGTAGTGCTTCCCAGAATTCTTTTTCCCAGCCTAAAACAAGAGTATAATATGCTATTTGTGTTATGCAGTATTCTGTAGCGCAGCTTTATATGTTCTCTTACTACAGTACATACATCATGCAGCTATTAGGAATCCCTGTGGTGTCAACCAATCCTGACTGCTAGCCTAGCTATCTAAATTAATAAGCTGTTATAGATGGTGTAGCGTAGTGGATAATATTGCTGCCCTTCACAGGGTAGACTGGGATTTGATTCTTTGCCTGGGCATGCAAACCATGCTTTACCAGTCACTGTCCTTGAGCAAAATTCCTAATGCTACTGTCTGCTACATCATTGTATGTCGCTCCATATAAAAGTGCCTGTCAAATGCCATAAATGTACTAGCTAATAAAAATAACCACACTAGCATTGGTGTAACTCTTACCAAAGTAAACAAAATTGTGACATGATTCTACCTTTACTCAGCACACAATGAATGTCGGAGACAAGTTTTTTCATGTTTTAGCCAGAGAAAACTGAGGTAAGGCCTCTATATAGCTTTTACTTTGGCTTTTAGCTTCGCCTCATTTGACAGTCTTTTCTGTTGCTGTAGTCCATTCTCTGCACTGTAATGTTGATTTGGAGATGTTGACTTGTAACTGCAGTTACATGGCTTCTTCCTACCTTCAAGATACATCATCAGAAGGGGAAACTAATGTAGCACTACTCTAGGAGGCACATAGGTATGTTTACAACAGATTGAGCAGTTGTTACTTTTTTCATTTTATCTGGAGTGTCCCTTTAATATTGGCCAATTAGATCAGCCAGCATGTTTTGTAGTAGCTCCTGCTTTTGAAATATGACGTCAAAGAAACTGAAGGGAGGATTACTGTAGGCTAATATGTTCAATGTACAGATGAACAAAACAGAATCACAAACAGGGATGTAGCTGCCATATAAAAAGAGGTGGACAGTGGACTTGATGCATTTCCAGCATGGCTGTCTCTGTTTTTTCAAACATGTAATTGAATATGATATGAATAGAGCTGTGAATTGACTGTAAATAGATTAGAATAAAGCAGGCAGGACTATAGTGTCTGGGAATGCAGACTGCTTTTGCTGATGCTGCGATATATTTGGTGTGCAGTCCGTTCCCCATTTGGTCATGCTTTCAGTAATTACAGTTCAGTCACTCAGTCAAGCTAGTAGCATGTTCTCAGATTGCTGTGGCCATCCTGACCTTCACATTTGCTCCATTTGCTATTAGCCATTAGCTATTAGCAAATTGTCTCGTCTAGTACCAGTTTGTCTTTGCTTGTAGTTGCTGCTCTACAAAGTTCATCCCACCACACTGAATGTAATATGTACGTGTGTACGTGTATTTAACATAGGCTGTGCATAATAATGAATATCATCATTTTGTAATGTAAATGTGCAAGATGTTTTCATAAGACTCATGATGTCTCACAGTAAATATGTTTCTGCTTTATTTTATTTTACATTACAGATTACACGTTGATGTTGATTTTCTCAGTGAAAGTAAGTTTACACATCCTCTCCAGGGAACGCACTTAAATAGGACATTTTTCTACAATTTTAGTGCACAATTTCTATTTACTTAGTGCTCAATTTCTATGTATTGATTTTAATAAATTGGAGAAAAATTAAATATAATATGTGCCTTTTGCACAGGCCACATTTTGTGCTGTATTTTTTCCAATATTTTAAATTCAGTTAATAAACCGTAATTGTGCATTAAAATGAGCAGAAGTGTGATCTCTGTAGAGAATGTGTTCACTTATTTTCACTTAGAAAATCATAGGGGCACCCAAACCTTTGCATATGACAGTATTTGCCTCAGTCCAGCAGAAGAAAATGCCCTCAGTTCACATTTTTTGTGAAGTAAACATGTGATTGTGAAAGCCAGCAACTGTGGAAAATAACTGGTTAGCTCAAATAATTGTGACCAGACGATTGTGTAATATTTGTGACCGGCCTGGTCATAGGGTTTTTTTGGCTGGACAAGGAGATTATTTCTGCTCTCTGAAAACCTGGCAGGCTGCCAGCCCAAAATCGATATGTCCTTATTGCAGCATTTTGTAGGATCTGGAACCAGGAAGAGCGGATAGTTCACATGGAGTGACGCAGGCCTTTCTTACTGTAGCCATGTGTTGATGAACACATGGGGAGGAAGTGCAGCTAACGGGTTGGAGCTAAAAATACAGCCAAGGCGCTGTCCAAAACACACACACAGAAACTTGAGATGCTATCTGTCAAGGACCTGGCGAGCGCGCCTGGCAGAGCCTGCCCGTGTTTGCCCACTGCTAATGGGGCATTTTGAAAAATCTGAATCACTTACGGACTGGGCAGGCGTTACACATCGCACTACATCTGTTTATTTATTCAATTTACTGCTAGAGATTTACACACAGCACATGATTCCTCCAGTCAAAGTACTGTGCAAAACTCAGAGACCACCCTTCATTTAATGTTCAGTGAAATATGACTATTAATTACAAGCTGTTCATTTTTCAGGAGATAATTCTGAGGAAATTAGTTTTAAGATAATCCACTACAGAAAAGTCAAAGGAAACTAAGAGGAGAAGAATTCCAAGACTGGAGTTTTTTTTCATTTTTTCACTGTTGTTTTAAAGTTATTAAAATGTCACAATCAGGGCTTTTATCTTGGAGAGAAAATCAAGCTCTCTTCAGAATTGGAAAAATCCACAGGTGTATCTTTCCATTCTTCCACTGTGAGAAGACAGCTCAGCGCTATGGGTCTGAAAGGATGTGTAGCTGTCAAGAAGCTCTTACTGAGAAAAGGAAACAGACACATCAAACAAAGAAGCTGCTGGTGTTGTCAGAACAATGGACTGACCACCCCAGAGTCCAGACCTCAACATTACTAGATTACTTTGATTGTGAGACAATGCAACCAACTTCTAAGACTGAACTTTAAAGGTGTGGAAAAATATCCCTGTAGATTTCTTTAAAAAACTGAAAGCAAATCTCATGGAAAAAAATGGAAAATGGAAGCTGTAATAAAGGTACATATATGTACCTTTCTTACAGCTTCCATTTTCCATATATATATATATATATATATATATATAAATTCCTCTGATTGTATCCATCCCTCTTTTACCTTCAGCACTTCCAAGCGTAACATTCTTTTCCGATGAATCGGTTCTTCTCAGAATATGTCCATAATAAGAGCGTCAGTTTGGTTGTCTCAGCTTCGAGTTGGGAGGTGAGGCTCAATTTGTTTGGGGTTCCATTTGTTTGTTTTCTTTGCTGTCCAAAGAACTTTCAAAAGTCTTTGCCAACACCAAAGTTTAAAGGCATTAATATTTCTCCTGTCTCACTTGTTTATTGTCCAGCTTTCACATCCATAAAGAACCACAGAGAGGACCACAGCCTGGACAGTTCTGACCTTTGTAGAGACAAATTGTTGCATTTGAAGATCTTTTCAAGCTCCTTCATCCTTGTTCTGCTGAGTGCCTTCTGTGTTGTGTTTCTAGAGCGCTGGATCCTCTGCTGTTTATAACTGATCCGAGTAGACAAAACTTGTCCACTATTTCCACATCTTCACCCTCAATTTGACTGGAAATTATATCTTTCCACAGTAATGTACATATTGCCTATGTTAGGCATCCAAGTCCTATTGTCCAGGTAGTGCTCTCCTGAAATATATCCTGAGTAGGAGTGTAAAAATGCATTGATCTGAAGGTGTTTAGTCACTTACAATAATATTCAATATAGTAGTAAAATAAAATTATTTGACCACTTTCAAATTATGAAATGACCTCCATGACCTGTGCATCTAGTGTGTTTTTAAAAGCAATTCAGTTAAATTGTACCAAAGTAATGGCTTTCAGTTTCATCAAATGGAAATTATGTTGAAATCATGCATTGAATCTTTTCCTGATAAAGGCTCATTTTTTTTATATAACCGTAGAGAGGATTTTAGTGTCTTTTCTTCTCTTTGTCTGATTCACTCTGGCTGTTTTGTCCTTTGCTGTTTCTTTTCCAGGCCCTAAATAAGAAAGAGCAGCGAGGCTGCGAGAGCCCAGATCCGGACACATCCTCCTACGTCCTCACTCCACACACTGAGGAGAAATACCAGAAGATCAATGAGGAGTTTGACAACATGATGAGAAATCATAAAATTGTAAGTTGTATTTAAGACATTATGTTTTTACTTTTAGTTATTCTTCATCCACACAACTTTTCCATTTACATTTCTTTAAATGTAACTTACAGATCATGTAGACCGTAGATATGAGAATCAAACCGATATATCGGCTAGCCAGTAATGTTGGCCGATATTGGCATGCACAGTTTTAAAGGAGTGGTTGGACTGGCCAGTGCCCTCCTCTGAAATCTGATTGGCCACCCCAGATGCCGCCATGAAATTTCTGCCACTTCATTGGCCTCCACCTCGCTTATAGGTGGGTGTTTGCACCTTTAAGAGGCGAGTTGTTTTGCTATAAGTGGAACAACTCTCCACCACCACCACCATCACCAACACCATCACCAACACCATCACCAACACCATCACCACCACGACCCCACCCCTTTATCTGTTCAGGAAAATGTGAAATGCAAAGTGAAAAAAATCCTAATAATGAATAGAGTTGAAGGCCTTAAATTTATGTTCCAGCACTTCAGTTTTTTGACGTTTGTAAAATGGAAATTAAAACGTACAGCTTCAGATTTATCCCTGAAGCATTTAACTTATGATACGTGGCCACCAATTTTTAGCTCAAAAATAATGCATTATAATGCTTGAAGTAATACATTTTTATTAAGAGAACTTTTACTATTTACTATTAAGGAAAAACAATGCAATTAAAAGAGTAATTAACAAAAACAGAACCACAAAGAATTCTGGGTAGCTCCACCCCCATTGCCGCAATATTTATTTCAGTCAAAACTGTGGCTGCATCCAAAAAACACACCACTGTACTAAATAGCATGTGAAAAATAGTACACTAACATTAGATGTGCATCATTAGTATAGTATGTATAGTGTAGCAGTGTGTGGCTTTGGACCTGACTTGTGTTTATTTTAGTTTATAAAATAGATGTGTGCTGTAAAAACCCAGTTTTTGTTTAAACTGAGAGGTTGACAACTTATGCTCTTGACTAGAACTTGACAGATCAGCTAGCAAAGTAGCATCAAACCCAGTTTAACCTCAAATGGCTGTGTCCTCCCTAAATAGTGAGTTAAGGGGGTTTTAATCCGCTTCGCGTTGTGCCTGTGATAAATTCACTGTAATGCACATGGCGTACTTTATTAAGAACCTAGAGTTGAGTGTCATATATGTGTCAGTAACGCACTGTTGAACTAAAACTGTTGGAGTCTAAAATTACAATCTAAAATGTAAATATAAAATTATATCAGGTGTCAGAATTGTAGTCCTTTAAAATCTTTATCAGTATCGACCACAAAATGTTCATATCATCAGGCCCTAGCAGAAAGCACTAATAAGATAAAATCAGTTAAATTGCCTATTAATAACCAGCAGTCAGTTGCCCCAGCTGAACGCAAGTTTGATCGTAAGATCCTAAACATTACGTTGAGAGTAGTTAGTTTAAAACTAGTGAAACACAGAATTTCAGTTGCACCACAGACAGTTACGGTACATCTTGACTAGTAGTGCATGAAGTGACCGTAGCTTGAAACACTGTCGCACACAATGATGTTTTCACTCTGCAGCCAATCAGTAACGCTGCCCGACATAAACAGGAAACATTACATGCAGTGAAATGGCTCGCATTTCTCTCTTTTCATGCCACGTTTACTTTGCTTAAGCTGTGTCAGTCATAGTAACTATAATTCAAAAACGAGATTGTAATTTACAATAAAGTTGTGTTTTCAAAGTGTCCGTCTTTTGTATGTGTGTTTATTCTGTTCTGCTGCTGGTTTCCGCTTCCGAATTTCAAACTGGTTTCTTGTGTACAATATTTTAACGGCACTTTATCAATGAACAGTTGGTAACGTTAGCGAAGCTGCGGCTAATCACTACTTCAATCAGCTGACTGACAGAAAGGTGATGTTAGCTATGTTTGTTACTCTGAGGACTGATGGAGCTGCTCTTATTGCTCTGCATGCAGATGATCTGTGTACGTGAACAGAGTCGCCCACCAGGTTTTAGAATTACCCTGTAGCAAAATATCTCTATGCCAGACACACTTATAAGGTAGGACTTGAGGTTCCGTTCCTGCCTGTGTTGTGTTGCAAATCTGCGGCTGGGAGGTCTGTGATCTTTTCTGTCTTCAGTTGATGAAAACAGGTGTAATCTATCTTGTAGAAGCGGTTGCCAACGCAAACCGAGACGTATTCCGTTTTCTTGCAAGTTTTCCCGTTGATCAAATTGACCAGTCATTTTAACTGATTTTTATGGCAGAACTTACAGCTGCTATAGGGTATGTGTACATTTTAAAGTATAACTTAAAGTTACATTGAAACTATGTTACTTGGTGCAACCAGTAAAATTCTAGTAGCTCGTAAACTTGAATGTAGTGGCCGTTTACGTTCAAACTAGCCTACAATACATCATTATCACAGTAGTAACCTTTGCAGTAATCGCAGACAGCTGCAGTATGTAAACAAGTCCTCTAACCAACCTGTGTTTTTTATAGTCACAGGTCCAGATGAGTGCTTTTTCGTGAATTAAGGTATTCATGTAATCCAGTGAAACAGGGCAAGTCTATTTGTACCAAAGACTGCATATCACATTCTTCATTGTGTTTTTCATGTTGCTTGTATCACAATTAAAATATGTAGCAATATAATCACAATACTAGATCGTATCGTGTTATATTTATGAAACCCTTCTATTATTCTTCTAAGTAATCCTTATTTCAGCTGTTCTGAATGCCTCCATGTTTGTGTTTCTGACTGTAGCCGGCTGTCCTGTCCCAGCAGAGCTTCACACTGCCTGTGGCCATCCCCGTGGCTGACCCCAGCGCCCTCTCCTACAGCACAGCGAGCTCACTGGCCACTCCGGCCCTGCCCTCAGCCACAGTGTCCCTGAGTGAAGCGGCCATGCTGTCCCTGTCCTCCAGTACGCTGCACACATCGCCCAGCACTGGGTTAGCAGGTCCGTTACACAAGCACTTCACCTTCTGTGTGCTTTCTCACCAGTGTTAAATCTACAGTGCTAAGCTGAAATATGTAATAGCCTATATATTCTTTTATAAAGCTGCACGTTCTTAGAGGAGAGAGTAATTATTTTATGATATTTGGTTGTATGTTTGTGTTTAGGTGGTTTACAGGGTTCATCAGACTCCACGCTCAACGGTGTACACACCAGCTCAATAGGTGAGTCCCCAAAAAGAAAGTCACAAGACTTAATAAAGATCATTCTACTGAATTCAGTCAAAGTCAGAGGTGAAAATACATTCTGGACTTTTAAATTACTTGGACTTTAGATTAAAATCTGTTTGCCTTAAGTGACTTATATCATAATTTTGTTTGCATTCATTTTGTGACTCCCAGAACAATCATAGCACGACCAAAACTGCCAAATTTTTCAGCGATGACTGTGCAAACACAGCTTTGAACAGTTGTATACACATAAAATCATTATTTTTCATTAATCATTAATTTTTCATAAAAACACAAAAAGGTGTGCTTAACTGCAGAAAATATATTTCAGTAGTGGCAATTCTTAATGTTGCCCACTGAGTTTCAAAATTGGGGACACATTTACCTCAAAACAATCTACTGCATGATCTAACTGCTCACCATATTATATTTATGTTTTGTTTTCCTGTATTTTAAACTCAGCAGAAAATTGAAATTTTGCTCTAAAATTTGCAGAAAAACAGATATAGTCAAGTGTGTTCTTTGTAGAGGCTGTGTTAACCTGTGTTCCCTTAGAAAATCAACAAAACATGTAAAAATGTAAGAACAACATCTCAGATATCAGACAACAAGCCATGAAATGCTTGAGGTGGATATAATAATTCTCTTGCTTAAAAACAAGAGAATTATTATGGAGGTTACAGTGAGAGGAGAGAGAGAGATGGGGAGAGAGAGTAAGGAAAATGTGACTGTGGGAGAAAGGAACAGGGAGACAGAAAGAGAAAAAGAGAAAGAGAGAGAGAGGAATAGAGCAATAGACAGAAAGAGAGATTAAAAGAGAAACAGAGAGAGAGAGAGACAGAGGGAGAGAGAAATAGACAGCAAGGGAGAGAGATAAAAACAGAGAGATAGAAAGAGAAAAACAGAGACAGGAGGAGAATTAGACAGAAAGGGAGAGAGATTAAAAGAGAAATTGAGAAAAAGAGACAGGGAGAGAGACAAACAAAGAGAGAAAGAGAGACATTGAGAAAGGAAAATGGCAGAAAGAGAGATAAAAAGAGAAACAGATAGAGAAAGAGGGAGAGAGACAGGAAGAAAGGGAAAACAAACAGAGATGGGGACAGAGAGAGAGAGAGAGATTGGGAGAGGGAGAGAGACATACACAGACATAGAGAGAGTAAATGTGCATGAGTGTTCTAATCCCTGTGGCTGATGTAGATGTGAGTTGACGTTCTCCGGCTCTCAGAACGAGGTGATTTCTTTAAGCACAGACTCAGTCAGGTAGAAGGAGAGACGTTTAGCTCTGTTTCTGATCCAGTAATGCCACACTGTTTAACTCCACCTCTTCACCTCATTCCATTCATCTACAGCAGAACATGCCTCAAAACACGAACCGGCTAATGTAACCTTGACCGTCACATCTTCCCTCACATTCTGTTGGGGAGATTTTACACTTCACTTGGCTGTCATGTGAAGTTTGAAATCACTGTTCCGCTGCTCTAAAGTGTTTTCTTTGTGTGTCACCCTTCCAGTGAACGGCTTTGTTGGCGCTCAGGGAGAGAACAACATGGGGAGGGGATTGCAGACCAAATCTCCAGCGCCCCCTGCAGGCAGCCTCGTACCTGTGGGCCTCAAACCAGAGCTGCGGGTGCTCATCCCACCGGCCTGTAAAGGCAACGTGCCGGCCCTGGTGAGATCGCTGTAGAACAGTAACTGTGCTCCACTCAATCTGCTAATTTATACCTTACTTACTACAGTAAATCACCACAGATCATCTCTGAATTGTGACTCATCCTACTTTTCTAGTTTTTAATTAATTTTTACATAACATACAAACATTTAACAACAATAGCAATCTAACAACCCAAGCAAACAAGCAAAGAATACATACATCTTCTAAACCGCTTATCCTTCTGGGTCGCGGTGGGGTGCTGGAGCCTATCCCAGCTGTCAATGGGCGGAAGGCAGGATACACCCTGGACAGGTCGCCAGTCCATCGCAGGGCAGACAGACAGACATACACAATCACACACACACTCACACCTAGGGGCAATTTAGCATGTCCAATCAGCCTGACTGCATGTTTTTGGACTGTGGGAGGAAACCGGAGTACCCGGAGGAAACCCACGCAGACACGGGGAGAACAGGCAAACTCCACACAGAAAGGACCCTGGTCGCCCGGCCGGGAATCGAACCCAGGCCATTCTTGCTGTGAGGCAACAGCGCTAACCACTGCGCCACCGTGCCGCCCAGCAAAGAATAGAAAATACAAAATTGTTACTGGTTACAGTCATAAAATCAGCACAATAAGCAAAGTCAGTACTTTACATACAGTTTTGGATACATGTAACTGTTAAGCTGCCTCAGTAATGAGCCATAGTGATTATTAATCAGCTAAAATATGCCAAAAAATGAACAGACAGTATAGTAGCAAAAATGCCACTCCTTAAACTGCAGGCTTATTGTTCTGTTAACATTTTTTTTAACATGACCAATTTTCCAATATTTCTTTATTCCTTAGAAGTAAACAGGCTGTTTTTGCTATTGTGCCTTTAAGACTGTTATAAATCGGATTGTTCCAGTGCTAAAATCTGATTGGCCGCATTCAAAGCTGTAGTAAAATCAACATAATACGCAAACCTGTGACCGCCTCACAACAACTGAATTGTGCCTTACTCCATGGCATGAAAAAGTCCTTGTGCTGTTAACTGAATAATCTTTGACTCTCATGGACCACCAGGTATATTGATGAAGTAAGAATCTGTTTTTTGTTTAAACTGAGGGGCTGGCAACTTAAGTTCTTAACTAGAACTAGGCTGGCCAGCTAGCTAACAGGCTAAACAACTCCATCATTAATATCACAGGGCTGAATTAAAGTACTTGCGGTATAATTAACTGTAAAACTGCAGTATAAAAGTCGGAAAAATGTACTTGAATGTTTCACACGTTTCAAATGTCTGTTTCGGTCAGCGTCAAACCCAGGCTGAATCCCAAACGGCTCTGTGTTCTCTAAATAGTATGCTAGCTATTAAAGTTTAGAAATTCTAGTCTCTACAGCCAAATAGTGCCTCATTTATCGAGTATGGTTATGGCTGAATCCCAAATGACTATTTCTTAGCTATAATTTGCACTGTTGGGCTGCAGGACCCAGTATTTAAATTCTTACGTAGTGCACTATTTAGGGAGCAGGGAGCCATTTGAGATTCAGCCCTAGCACGAGAAGAGGGGCGCTGCTGGATTGGTTCTGAATAAGACTCGTGTTGGTAATTTGGTGAACAAAAAGTACTAATAAAGCGAAAGTGTTTGCATTAAACAGGGATGTGTTATCATATGTTCGTTATACGACAAAAAGTAAAAAAAAAATCATGAAATGATTTTTTACATACAGCGATGGGGGACCGAAAGTTCTCCTCATTTAGCAGTACATGGTTCCTTGGCAATGTCGCCATACTCCAAAGGAACTACATTTCTTGCCGGAATACTTGTTTATGTTGATTATTATTAATAATAACTCAAATTATTTGCTGAAAAGTTGTGTATTTTATCATATTTTCTGTTGGTTGCCGTTTTATAAAAGCTTCACATCGTGGGTAAGAACACACTTTCAATGATAAAAACACAGTAACACACAGCCTCTTGTGGCTTGTTGCTTTAATATATGTAAATGAGCTCTGCTCGGATTGCCTGCCTTTTATTGGGTCTCATTCAAAAAGCAGTGCAGGCTGAAATACTTCTCATAACTTCAACGTGAATAGGCCGGGCTAAGCTGCTGCAGGCGGAATAGGCGGATATTTGTAAATGTGTTGGTTTTCGCGATATCACAAGAACACGGCTGTTTCTGCTGCTACATTTCCAAATATAAACAGGAGTATTCAGAGATTTGAAACACCTCCAACAAAGTTTCAGTTTTACATTATATGGGCCCTTTAAAGCTTAACTTTTAGTATCGGTTATAAATGATTCAGCAGTTACTATTAAGCTAATGTGTGAGTTATGTAGTAATGAGAGTGAGGGATTAAAGTGTAGGCCCTGATGAGTTGTGTTACAACAGTGTAGGAATTTAAGGCTTTAATAAGCTGCTCACTACACATCCAAACGCCAAAATAAGTGTGGAGAATGATAGTGTCACAGAGTTGCTGCCTCAAAAGTCTATCTCTTGCATGCAGCCGGAGGAGGGAGTGGGAGATTTGGTAAGTTGAAACATTACTGACAATAATTTACGTCTTTGCTTTAGATAATTTCCGCATTGTAACGCTTGTTATGTCTAAAGCACACAGCTGACTAAGCTCATGGCTTGATAATTAACAGATCAGCTGATTTCTGTGTATTAGATCAGAAAAAAACAGAACTTTGTAGAGACTGAACATCAAGACCAGTGCTAGGAAAAGGCTTAATGTGTTTCAGTGTTTATGTTGGCTGTGAATGACTGAACTAGGGCTGGGCAATGTGACAATGTTGTAGTGATAAATAAATGGTATGCTTTTCTGAACATATCATATATATCGTCAGTGCTTGTAGAACATTGACCAACTGCATGTTTCATTATAAAGAGAGCAAAATTAATCCAGTTGAATTGGATTTTGTGCAACACAGTGTGCCAAATATTGAATAAAAATCATTGTATTTACAGCTTTTGATAGTATTTTGTAAAATGTAGCACTACTTGTTCTTTTTTCATAGTTGCAGCTGATCAGATATATATTGTGACATCATGTATTGTGAAAAATAACGTGTCCACCTCTAGACTGAATATACATAACAATGAGGTACTTTTCTGCTTAAAAATATGCTTTTTAAAGGGGAATTCCACCAATTTTGAAATCCGAATACTTTAATTGTTGAGATGTAAGTCATTCAGAGTGGTTTGATGTGAAATGGTTTATTGTAGACAAAGATTTTACAGTGGTGGTGAGAGGAACCAGGGGTCACGATGTCTACAACACAAATATAAGCATTTTATTTACCATCCAAAACGATCAGCGAACCTACATGTGTTCTGAAATTTTATATGTGATGCTATTTTTGGTCAAATACAGGGAAATCTGAAGAAATAAGTTTGCTTTCGGGACTGTTTTGCTTTAAAACGCTCTGCATGTTCCTCTGGCTATGATTGTTTTTAGGCCAAAACCTCCTCAGAACTATCATAAAACAATGTCTAAGGCATCAGGTAGTGCATTCATAATGTACATTTAACGTAATAACTTTCTGTGAGGGAGCTATTAGAAGCATTGAACTCTTCTGACGTCTGGTTCCCATCACCACCACTGTGAACAATTCTGACTCGGTTTCTCTAGAACTGAGCATTTCACACCAAACCACTCTGAATGATCTTGCTTACATCTTAACTCGTGAATTCTGCAAAAATTTAGAATAATTCGTCAGAGTAGCATTGTCACATGATCAGTAATGGATGGCGGTGGTCCCTTGAGGACCTCTAGTGGACATATTGTACCTAAACATGTTGTTACTTTCTGTTTAGGATTAGAAACTGTCCACCTGACAGTGGAAAAAAAAAACAAACCACATGTTTTTCATTGAACATAGATTCACAGAATATTCCTGTAAGTTAGCCACTGTAATTTATTCACCTTTTCTCTTCCTCATTTTATGTAAATCTCAGAGGATAAACAGCCCGCAGTCTAGCCAGTCATTGACCACGCCAGTCGTGTCCATGGCAACACCCAGCCTGCCACCCCAGGGCTTGCCATACACAGCCATGACCTCTGCTTACAACTCAGGTAAACACACTTGGCTCCTTTTCCTCTAATCATCTGCATGTCATATAGGTGGTGATTATGTAACACAGTTGTTTCATGTTGTATTTCAGATTTTTCGCTGAACAGTTCAGAGCTCAGTAACTTTAACAATGGCTTCAACTTGCCAGAGGGCCTCACTTTGGCCTCGGGGTCGTCATGGCAACACAGTCAACTGGGCCAGTCAGCACCAGGTTCTCAGGGGTGAGTGATCTTGATGCACTGAAGTGGTCAAAAACTAAATTCTGGACAGTCTAGGCCCCCAACACAAGGTACACGGGCCAAGTCAGGTCCATGGCACAATCTTATGTGGCCCACGCAATTATTGTAAATTTCTATTAATATTAGCCAATTTCACCATGAGCTGCACTACAATCCCCAGCATGCACTGCAAGATAATTTGCGCTTCAACCCCCCTCTGCCAACAACAATGTGTTTGACAGTGGCCACAAAAAGCAAGATGCCAGGTGTCTATTTCTTAAAAACCTCCCTCCTAGGAAAATGTAAACTGGTTTAACTGTTACTTGTACCTAATGTAGCCTGTTATTTTCTATAAAACAATTTGCTTTTATTTTAAATTATTATTGAATATTTCAAGTATTCATGTAATATTTCAAGGTCCACTACAAAGTGCCTATTTTACTGTTGCAGTTTTGGCATATCTTGAATTGATAAGTCAGTCTGTTCAATAGGACGGCAATGTTTTTATTGGTAACCATTATTGAATTGTTTTTGTTTTTCCCCACAGAGCCTCTCGTCCTCTAGCTCAGGTCTCCAAGCCATCCAGCTCTTCTTCAGGCATCGATATTAAAGCTGAACCCGTTTCCCCACCCCGAGAGCGCGGGACCCCCATGGCCTTCCTCGCCCTGCCTCCACCATCATCCAGACAGGAGGTGGGCCGTTCTCCAGCAGAGAGCCTAAGCTCCTCCTGCAGCTCATATGAGGGGAGCGATCGTGAGGACCAGCGCAGAGACCACACCCACCCCACCATCCCGGGACAAGGAAGACCACCGTCAGGTGCAGAGAGCAGCGGGGGGCCTTTACTCAAACGGCTGCGTACAGATAACTGGGTGACATAGCGCCCCCATGAACGACACGTTTAAAGGAAACACAGGGAGTCAACAGATCGTCAGTATTTATTGAAGTTAACGGCGCTGCCATCGTCCGTGTGCTGTATGTAGCGAGAACTTTGGGGACAGATCAGAAAGAAGGGACGGAAGGGAAGAGCGGTAGATTGTTTGTACAGGAGGGGACGCTGTGCAGGTATGACCGATAAGTGATAGTGTGCAGTGTAAGTTGAAATGTCTGAAAGATTATTGTCATCAGGAAATAAAGATTAGATATATTTGCTGTATTTGTAGTATGACATCAATCTGAAGCCAAAATGTTTGATGTTTTTTAATTGTTATTATTATTATTACTATTATTATTATTATTATTTGGGAGTCTTTTTGACTGAAGCACGACTTTAGCCAAATCTATGTTCTTTTTTTCCTTCACACTCTCCTCTGTGGTGCTCTTGGACTTAAATTATTTGCAAGAAATCATTTTTAATTTTCTTCTCTTTCTTGCTGTTTTCTTAAGCTAGCATCTGGGCACAAACTCATACTTTATTAGAACTCACAGATGCTGTAGTCGTGCATCATTCTGTAGTCCTTGTTATGCCCGTATCAGGAACTCGGTCTAAGCTTGATTTCTCTATGGCCAGAATAAATAGGGTTTTTGAAAAATCACCTCTATCACACCATGTTAAATAAAAATGTTCAGAACCTGATATGTTTTGTCCTGTGTACATTTTTCTCCTGAATATCACTGGATCAGAATTACAAGGTCATTAGAGAGTCTTAATACTAATATTGCTACACGCGAGCTAAAGCTACTGCGCATCAATTTGATGTCACTAAGATACAAGAAACTAATGTTCTGTTCTGACGAGTTGTACTACCTTATCAAAATGTTCTACCGTAGCTCATATTTATAGGTATACCCGTAAATAAAACCTCTAGGTATGATATTTTGATAGGCTAAAACTCCTTATTATAAATACTACCAGGGTTAAAACTACGAGGCTGAATTTAGCTTCTTTTTCTCCAGCTTCTTGTTTGAATGTTTCCGTTCCTCCTTAAATAGTGCAGCAGTTGTGATTAGCTATCACAAACATTCATTCTGGCCATAGAGAAATCGAGCTTAGACCCGGAGTACCTAATATGGACATAAGAGGATGGCAACGACACGACTACAGTGGTCCGTTGGGCCTCATTCACTTCCTACGTTTTTTCTTAAATGTGTTCTTGAGAAAGGTCCTAGGAAAAAGTCTCCGTCAGATTCATGACGTGTTCTTAAACTTCTCACCTTCGTGCTGTTGAGTGTGTGTAGATTCTATTCTTACCTACAAACAAATCCCAAATAAGAAAACACTGGTGAATGTCAGAATCTTCATGAAAACTGCATAAGTGGGTTTAAAGAAGAATTTTTTTTTTTATTTTTGCGAATGAGGCCCAGTTTAATTCTGGTTGATTAATGAACAAGCTGGGAAATCCATTGTGTTAAAGTTTTAATGATCCGAATGTGCAGCCGTGCAGTTTGTCCCCAATTTCAACATCTATAATAAATAATGGAATATCTAACCGCCCAGCCCTTCATGAGTGGAACTGCGAGTGCTGCATTGGAGCAAAGTTCAAACAGTTACTGCAGCTGTGCTGTTTTTCTCGATCACCTCAGTGAGACTACAGCTGGGTATTGCAAAAAAAAAATGTCAGTATCGATGCCGATACCGATACCTTGATTTCAATATTGATTCTTGAACGATATGTTTTTTTTTGCAATACGTTTTTTAAAAATTACAAAGGTGGATGTCATTCAAACAGAAGCAAGCGTGAGGTGCTGGAAGTGGTTATATGGTCGTTTGCAAAAGTTTGTGCGCCCTGGTCAAATGAAGTTTTGTTGATTTTCTAAGTGAAAATAAGTGAACACATCCTCTACAGAGAACACGTCTGCACATTTTAATGCAGAATTACTGTTTATTTGCTGAATTTCAGTTATTGGGGAAAATAAAACAGAAGTCTGTGCAAAAGTTGCCGCAGTGGGTAGTGCTGTCACAGCAAGAAGGGCATGGGTTCTGTTCCCCGGCTGGGTGCCCAGGGTCTTTTCTGTGTGGAGTTTGCATGTTCTCCCCGTGTCTGCGTGGGTTTCCTCCCTCAGTCCAAAGACATGCAGTCAGGCCAACTGGAGATGGTAAATTGCCCCGAGGTGTGAGTGTGTGTGTGAATGTATTTCTGTGTGTCTGCCCTGTGATGGACTTGTGACCAGGTGTTTCCTGCCTGGGATAGACTTCAGCGCCCCCGCAACCCAGGAAGATAAGTGACCAACAATGTGTGTGTATGTTAAAGTCAGCAAACAAATAGACAATTAAGAGCAATAATGCACTAAAATTTGCAGGATGTTTGTTGTTGTTTTGTCAGGCTCCAGTCCTTGTGGGCGAAAATACTGCAGATTTAAGCACACTGCCTCATTAAACACACCTGATTTAGCTCATCAGCTAATTAACAAAGCCTTCATAAACTGAATTTAGAGTGTTAGATGAGGGTAAATGCTAATCTCTGCAGCACTTTGGCCTGGAAGGTCACCAGTTCGACATGCCTGCTCTAGAGGATGAGTACTTATTTTCACTTAGAAACATAATTAGACTCGGGGTGTTAAAACTTAAAGCTGTATATGGAAAGTGTTTCTGATAAACTGGCCCAGGCGTGTAGAGACAAGGCAGGAACACCAAATAAACTGGCAACTCCAACTTCCTGGGGGCTCTTCAGCAGTACTTGGTTGTTCTCGACCTCAGAGCACTTTCATTTCATGTATTTCGTCACTGCTATATGGACTTTAAATCACCATGGACATTAATAACCCATTGATTGTATTTATTCCATTAGAAATACTGAGTTTGGTATATTGTTTATACAGTGTATTGTATATGGTGTAAATACTGTTGCCTTGAAATAGCTGAAAATGCCTCTTTAAGGAAATAGAACACGTTTGTCCAGCTTCATTTGGTCTTTTTCTTCAGAGACACTCTGAATCTGGGCCGCTCCCCGCACAAGGATGTCAGTGGGTGTTAGGTAGGATGTGACCTATTTAGTGTTGACTTAAAATAAGTTCACATGGTGTTTTTTTTTCTCCTGTGCTGCCACCAGCACGCCTCTAAAGGTGACTCACTCCACACCGCTTTCTATTGAGAAACCTCAGAGAACCTCAGGGATTATGGCCCAACATATGACTCATATACTGACACATGTAACTGCACACACATAGCAGTGCATCAGTGTGTGCTGTGTAATTAAAGGAGATGTTTGGCATGACATAAGGTAAATAGGAATAGTATCATTTTGGTGAATTAATATCTATGTAAATATATTTAGACTGTGCTCAGACTGCACACACTCAACATGTACAAAATCACTGAAAATTATTTATAATTCAGTCGTTGAGATACTGATTAAGCTTTCTTAACACTGGTCGTGATAGGAACCAGAGGTCAAGACGTCTGCAATGCAAATATTGACATGTTATTTACTCTCCAAAACCACCAGTGAACCTACACGTCTTCTGAGCTTTATTTGTAATATTAATAAGAATAAAATAGTGGTAAATCTGACTGGGACTATTTATTTTGTTGCATATCTCTTTTTGTATATATCCCTCCACCACATAAGCACCCAATTGCTTTTTTTTTTTTCAAACGATTGTAAACCAATGTCTCGGGCATCAGGATACATATTTATAACTATTTTATATAATAATCTTGTGGTAGGGAGCATTAAACTCTTCAGACGTCTGGTTCCTATCACCACCACTGTGAGCAATCCTGAGTTAGTAAGTTTCGCTAAAATGGAGCATTTCACACCAAACCACTCTGAATGACTTTGTTCACATGTTAAAAATGTTATAATAATAATGAACTTTGAAAATTTGGTGGAATTCTCCTTTACTTTTGACGTATAGCTTTCGTTCATCAGTCACCCTTGTGTCATATAAGCTCATTGGTTAATTACTGCAGGACTGTAATCATTTGTTTGTTTGCTGCTTATTTATTTATTTATATTTATGGTTTGTTTCTTACATAAAACATGGCGAAAGACGTACATTATGTGAACCATGTATATTATGGCGTGTTTTTACCCTTCAGCCAGCAGAGGGCAGCAGAGGCGCTTGCAATAACAGGCATCCTTGAAAAACATCGCGCTTCTCATATTTTATACATTACTATCAAATCATATCATTTTTTGTGTGTTTTTGTAGCGTATAAAGTGGTAAAAGCAGATATTTAATTTGCGAAATTATGACTTTAAAGAGAACAGCCTACTTAAAAAGAAAGCCCTGAAGTAGCCGTGCTGTTATTGTTAGCGTGCAGCTCCTAGCCAAAGTCTCAAATGGTAACTGTCTGCAAACTTTCTGCACTGAAATCAGTCTAATAGTGGAATTACACACGATTTTATTTTATATAAGCCACATTCTGCCTGCCAGGTTGCCTTTAAGCCTCCTCACCGAGGAAGTCGCTCTCTTTCGGGCTGCATCCCAAATTGCTCCCTACTTCCTACATAGTGCACTGCATAGACCTTTGACTTCTACACTCAAGTGCACTAAGTGTTAGATCGAGAGCCCTGCAGCTCATGGCCGAATATAAATGGCTTTGTTTTAGGCATATAATGCACTATTTGGGTGTAGAAGCCACTACTTCCTGATCTACATAGTACACTACATAGGGTGTAGGGAGCCATTTGCGACGCAGCCTTCTCCTCACTCTCTTTACACACCTCCCCTTCTGTTTGCACATGTTGCTTTCTGGTATTTCAACACAGGACAGAGACGGAGAGGAAGATGGTGTTCAAACGCTTTAAACGCTGGACCTGAGGTAGGACACGTCTAATATATCTTCATATCTTCTGCTAAAGACAGAGAGACAGTCCTACGCGCCTCTCTAAGGTTTCATTCTGACTGTCTGAGTCAACCTGATTCAGACTGCCTTAAACACTTCTTCAGCAACTTGCTTCCCTTAGTCTACTTTGACTCTCACAGTAACCACAAACCAAAAAGTAAACCAAAAGCTTAAAGCAGCTTTTCTGCACCTTCATATCCAAAATGGGTATATAGAATTCAGCTGAGTTGACCTGTAGTATTGTAGTGTTTTCTGAGGTGGGTAAATTAGCCTAAAACCACCCTCAAAGTCTGCTTACTTCAGTGAAAGTAGGGAAAGTAGGTGTGAAAGCAGCTGGCAATACTCACCTAACGTTAAGCTAAAGGAGAACTCCACCACTTTTTCAAAAATTCTACATAATTAAATGGTTGAGATGTAAACAAAGTCGTTCATAGTGGTTTGGTGTGAAATGCTCCGTTCTAAGAAACTTACAGGCTCAGAAATGTTCTCAGTGCTGGTGATGGGAACCAGACGTCCACCTCCAAAAGCTCCCTCACAGTATGTTCCTACATAAAATGGTTAGATATATGCTGCCTGATTTCTGACACATAGTTTTGTGAGTTAAGATTCAGACTAAAATGTGTTTTAAAGCGTTTATTTGAATCTAGCGATGGCGGAGGGATATGCTGGGCATTGTGAGGCAAAGTAGTCCCCAAAGAAAACTTAGAATTTTCAGATTTAGGCCTATTCTATCATCAACATAACAAAAACTCACAAGGCACATGTAGTTCTGGATAGTGGTTTTGGATAGTAAATAAAATGGCTAAATTTGACCCCTGGTTCCTATCACCACCACTGTAAAGAAATCTGAGTCTCTAAGTTTCACCACAATGAACCATTTCACATCAAACAACTCTGAATGACTCAGTTTACATCTCAAGGACTGAATTATTAAGACATTTTGAAATATTAGAGAAATTTCCATTTAAAGACTCAAACTGTGTGAGGTCCAGAACCTCCTCAAGTGCTTGTATAACTGCTGTGGAGCTCCTCAGTACATCCAGCATCTATCAGCACAGGAACTGCAGTTTGTTAGACGCTATTTTTTCCTTTTTGGTCTAAAATAAAATGCTAAAACTCCAAAGTGAGAGGTGAGAGCAGCAGTAAAGCAGTCCTGTGGCTGCTTTCATGACACATCTTAAGTATTTACTTGAAATTAAATGCTTAAGGGAGACTTTTAAAGCTGTACGTTTTGTATTTTGATATTGCAGCTGTCAAATATGAAGTACTAAGACCTTCTAATGCTCCCTTGACAAATATGGACTGTTTCAATTTCCACTTAAACATTACGCTAAAATGACTTTACAGAGCTCACTTAGGGCCAAAAGGGAAAACTTAAAGCCGAAATTCACTTAAGATGTTTTGTGCAAGTCACCACAGGAACTGAGTCAACACAACAGAAATAAACCCAAAAGTAAAAGGAGCTGAATGTGAAGCAGAACGTAGATTCACTCTCCTGGCGAATGTACTTGAGTAAAAGTTAAAGTAACACCATTTCAAAATACACAATCACAAACAAACAAACAAATAAATATTGTTGCTATCCAAAAACAAACACGTACATGTACACGAAAAAGGAAAAGAGAAAGACAGACGAACATTGGGAGATGAATGGACTTATTCGCATTTATAAGCAGCACAGTTGGTTTCCTGGTACGTTAAATCTGCAACGAGAGACTGTCAAACACTAAAAAGTTGCGAAGATGAAGTTGCTTCTCTTTCTAATTTTCCTGTTCCACCTTAAATGGTGCCGCAATTACATTTGGGGTCTCAGTCAGAATTTAAGGTGGAACCGGAAAGTTCAGCAAGAAGCTGGAGAATAAGAAGCGACTTCAGCCTCGTAAAACAACCGAAAGCTGAGAGACATTTTACAAGAAACTATTCAACTTTTGAGGAAAAGTTTTCTGTCGGAGATGGGAGGAAAGCAGCTGTAGGCGAAGCTTAAAGCAGAGCAGAGTAAGTCCGCGTTTCCGTTTATATTGTTTAGCCTAAACTAGGACATTATCACATACTGAGACATGCTGGACATTAAATGTTGTGGCTCCCAAGGTGGTTTGATTTTTGCTGAAAGGACAAAATGGCTCTTCTTATCATTTGGGTTGTGACTCCTGATCTAACCTGGCTTTTAATGCAGAGGGAGCCGGTCGGATTTCTCGATCATCCAGTTGTGTTTTTGTTATGTGCCGATACAGACTGTCCAGGTGCTGCACTTCTGCACTTCCAAGTTCCGCCCTTTGTGTTCCGTCAACATTACGTTATAAATTAAATATTTAGAAAATCGATTTTTGACATTTGTGAATCGATTCAGAATCGTTCACGTCTGCATTGCGATGCATCTAAGAATCGATTTTTTTCCCCGCACCCCTAATATATATGTATATTTATACACACACACACACACACACATATATACATTTATACCAGTAGCGTTCGGCCTGCGTGAGTTTCTTGTGCATCGGTAACTCAGTGAGCTGCGGTTGTGGTGTCTGGTTGCAGTTGCTCTGCAGCACAAAAATCATCCATTCTAAGATGAATTTGACTTTGTTTGATAGTTAAGAAGGACACCAGTGATTTTGGGAAGCTGAGCTCTTACATGCCGTTTTAGAACTTCTCTTTCAGATGAACTACATCCGCACAATTAGGGATGTACCGTCTGAGCAGCATCTGAACGTTAGAGCCAGGGGTGTTGGATTTGAACTCTGCAGGGTGGTAGACCTCCTAGACCAGAATTGGGCACCCCGATCTAGATATTTTAATGTCATTGTCTAGACATTCTGCACTTCCAAAGTACAAAAAATAAGTCAAAATGTTTGAAGTATCAGTCCTAAAGTACTAAACCCATGATGTGACATGTGTTGAAGACTGGCTGGCTGTTTGAAGATTTTTGTTTTAAAATGCATTAGACACCAATTTTATATTTAGTTTTTCATGATTTACATTATCAGGCGTGAGCTTTTCACACACTTGTACTATATTTTGATAAATACCACCTTTATTAGAGAAATAAAATGTGTTGTAGTGCAGTAAGTCAGCTGTTATTCTTTTCAAACTGATATTTGTTTTTAATGGATATGCAGCATTTTGGAATTAAACTATTTACGAATGTTGGATTTTGCTCCAGAGTGAAACTGAAGAAACCGACTTTGGCCACCAAGCCTCTCTAGGAGTTTGAGCATGTTTGGGTTCTTTCTGTATTGCATAGCCTAGTGCTTTCTTACACCAGACCAATCAGGTGCCTCCCTACCACCCCTCTGTGTGGTAGATTTTTCTCTGGCCAATGAGAGGAGGTTATTTACTGGTCTGGGGTTTGCTTCGAAATGGGCCACTTACCTACAGCATAGAGAAGTCCAATCCGGGTCACAGCACCACATGAAGAGTCCAAACCTGTCACAAAACCAGGCAGCTAGCCGTATCTCTGGAGAATTGAAGTTTATTTCTTGCATGCAGGTACCAGACACAGTTTTATAGGCCAAGATTTGGCCCAACCTATACATGACAAGTGACAGGTGTGACAGATATAACCGTGTAGGGATAAACAAAAATAGGCAGATCAGAATGTTCGTAATACAATCACAGCACTAAATTCACAGCAGTACATTCCTTCAGTGGAAAACTGGGCAAGTTAGATTTTTGGCCAAACTGTGTCTTTAAAGTCAACCTGAAATCAAAACTTATTTACCTTGTTAGTTTGTGTCTCTAGTGATATCAATTCCGACTAATTTTGATATTCAAGTATCCAAAAAAGTTAATAGATGGATGTTCGGTTAACTGCTAATTAGCACATGGCTGAGGTGATTGCAATGCAGCCCCTAATGTGACATGGTGATTATTTTTCAATAAATATTAGTAATTTATATATTGAGGCCACGAGTTAAGTTTCTCAGAACTCATGTCCTCGATATGGTACTTAGTGGCCTCAGTATAATAATATGTGGCCTCAGTGTGGTAGTTTGTGGCCACACTGTATTAATAAAAAATCACCATAGAGCACAGGTGTCAAACTTCCCAACCACTGAAAGAGCACACTTTACATTGTGGTACATGCTGGGGATTGTAGTGCAGTACATATTGAAACAATATTAATAGAAGGCTAATATGAATAGAAGATTAAAATACTGTCACAGGCAGGATCTGGCTCACGGACCTTATTCTTGACACATTGGCCTTGGAGGCTCCATAGGTGGCTCTCGTGTTAAGAGGTTAAAAAAATCAGTAGCACAAAAAATGTGCAACAAGCAGAAAAATACATTTGAAAATGAGTTTTTTAATTCAAAAAAGATGAGGAGAAAATTTCTAGTTTTGTGTTGGACAACTAAGAGGCTAACAGAGCCAAAGCTACAGCCAGAGTACGACACGTCTTACATGAGAGAATTTCTCCTCAATGCACGATGTGCCAACATGTTATTTGTCAGAGAACCATATATTTACACTGTTTCTGGACATCAGCTAGAGTAGTTAGCAGTAAAGTTGCGCTACAACTACCGTCTCAAACGTGACCTTGACAACATGTTTTTATTAAAGCACTCATGTTAATGCATGTGTTTTGGACTCACACTGTGTAAAATAATTCCAAGCAAAATCGTAACATTTTGCAGTCCCGTTAAACGTAAAAGCAGCATTTCTTTTATTAGTCTCTATATAATCCTGTCTTTGTGATGGAATGAAACGAATACTTGAACAGTGATTTCAGGTTTCCAATACCAAGTACTCGAGTAACGTACCTGTGCACATCCCTAATCGCTCATCATTTCAAAGAAAATTTATCATATCATATCTCATATGAAAGACAAAATACTAATTTTACTGCAGTCTTCTATCAGTTTTTGTTCTGCATCTAAACCATCTTGGGTAACATTTTCTTAATGACGTCAGTCATTACAATTGTTGGTAATGGTAACATGACACTGTTAACACTGTTACATTACTAAACAAAATCTGTCATCACAGCATGTAACATCTGCCAGGACATGTTTATGTCTGTGTTTTATAGCAGACTTTCAAGTTTTACCGCTGTCTGCACTCTTACTTGTCACTTGCTTTAACACTTTTTGTGTCATATTATTTGATTCAACACATTCTGTACTAAAAGTAACTCAAAATGTGTTTTATCCAACTAAACACACCAACAGACAGGAAAAAATAATATTAGCCAATAAGGTAATGTTTCACTCCCCATCACTAAGAGAACCTACGTTCAACTACATTTGTAGAAAATTGTGAAAATTAGATTTTTCGCCATACTTTTACAGGCAGGACATCGTGCGGCTGTAGTGCGCAGTGGGCCGCTTTGCATTCCTCACTGATTTGTTGGGAGAAGATGGCTGGGGGGCGTTCATGTAAACACCTTCAAATACTTACTGGCACGAGAAAATGGATCTGATGGCTGGATCTGAAGAAAACAGTGCTGATTAGATCCTTGTGCTTGCATTTCTCATTGTTTCCCATCCAGTGTCAATATGCCAAGTGGGAAGAAGTGGGTTTTTTGCAGCTTTTAGTGAGTTTTCGGAAACTCTTAACAGCATTCCAGTCTTGTAAGCATCTATTACAAACAAATGTTTGGAGAGGAAACCAGGAAACTGCGTGTATAACTAATCCCCTCTGTTCTCTGCTGTGTAACCATGGATTTTATTTTATTTTTTTCGTTCCTGATCTACTTAGTGAGTGGGAGGACACAGTATTCTCGTAACAGCTTGTCATTTTGCCCTGGACTGTGTACAGATGGAGGACAGAGCAAAGGCCCAGCCAGCTCTGCATGAGAGCCGGAATGAAAGAGCACAATGAGGTGGAAGAGGTTTAGTGGTCAGTTTGCTGAATGGAGTATAGAGTGGCAGTGCTGGCGCTGTAATGTGAGGGAAAGCCATTCTCCACTGGCTCCCATTCAATCAAAGCAAGCACTTTGTTTACCTAGAAGGTTAATGATTGTGTGTGGGCTTGGCGTAAGTAAGAGTTTATGGCTTTCTTTAAACTGTTGTCGTAGGTTCATACAGTCTAGTATTTATACAGGTAGTATTTTCATTATATTTGTGAAAGGAGACGCCACCGATCCGATACTAGGTATTGATATCAGGTCAATATCAGCAGAAAATAACAGAGAAAAGAATTATTGTGATCCAGTTCTGTAACAGATCCAGCTAGTTTTTAGCTATGCAAAAAAAAACTCATTTTAAAGCTTAGTAGTTTTTAAATAACAAAATATTGGATCAGTATCAATATTGACCACTACTCAAGGTTTCAGTATTGGTGTTGGAAAAGAAAAAGTAGTAACCGTCTGTCAGAAAAGATAAGAACAGTCTAATAAATTAGCAGTAGACCACATGATTTAATCCAAAATGAGGATTGTCCAGTAAGAATGTCCCTTAGTGCTCCTCTTATTGTACAAGTTTGACTAAAAATGAGGACAAACAAGTATTCAGACACTTAAGTTTTTGTTATTTAATGCAAAATAACATCCACACAAAAAAGGAAATTTGCACACACAATTTTAACTTTGCACTTATGAGTAAAAAAGTATGTATTTATGATCATATATATGTTCAAAAATCTAAAAAGTTTTCAAACACCGCAAATTAATAGCATTAGTACTTTGTTGTTGGCAGTAACAGCGTTTAGATGTCTAGAAGTTACAAAGCTACCTCTGTTTGACTCTCAAAATCCTTGAAATTTCAGGGGCTTTCAAGTCAGGGGATTTCTTTAAGAAGTGTTGGGGTGCAATTTGCATGTGTTTTTCACACCATGTTGTACACCTTTACATGTTAATGTCACACGCACAGGCTCTAAAAGAAGGTCTCGCTTGAGGTTTACTTCTCAAATGTAAAATCGCTGATAATAATCTCACTGAGATTACACCGATGAAGATGTGATGACAATAGTAGATAATTCACTCAGATCCTCAGACGACACGTCCTTTTTGACTGAGTTCTCTTTGAATGCTCTTTCAACAAGCTCGTAATCATCAGACTCGTCCTTTTTGTGTGTCTGAAGCACAACTGACGATACAAAATGTTCCTCTGCACATTGCGTGCAGTTACACATTTCTGCCAGAGAGGTCTCCAAATCTCCAAAACATACATAGTGCAGCTTTAAGTTACTTTGGCTGTATGTTTGGGGTCATTGTCTTGTTGAAATGTCGCTCTTCTCCCTGTTCTTGGCCAAGGAGATTAAATTCTATTTGGATTAGAGTCCGACTTGAGTCCCGAATTTGATGACTTTAGACTCGACTCAAGCAAATCAAGAAGGACCTGAGTCTCGAATTTGACTTCAACACCAATGATGTCGACTCTGACTTGAGCGTCATGACTCGGAAAGACTCAATACTCAAAGTGAAAGAAACGTGGAGAGTCTGACTGCAGACGGGCACAGCTTCCATCATTTTGCTGTCTTTTCTGTAAACTTTGTTCAGTTTGGTTGTTTTGGTTTCTGTTGTCGTCTAAATTCAATTCAAACTAGCGGTTGTTTTTTGTTGGCTGAGCTAGTTTTTATTTTAATCCGGTGTGCCCAGTGTTTCCAAAAATCATCAAAAATTACCTTCAAATATAAAGTTAATTAAGTTCGGTAGTATTTTTTAAATTCTGTTCAGATGTAGTGCACTACTCTTTGTGCATACCAGTATGCCTATCATGATTATCTGTGTATCATGGCTTTTGTATCGTAGTTGGAAGGGTTAAAAAAATATTAATAATAAAAAATTAGTATACAGCCATACACCATTAACATACTGCCATTAAAATGCTATAGTACTGTTACCATTATTCAGTGTTATGGCCTCAAATTAGCTGAAGAATGCACCCTGACTTGTTTAGGACTCAAAGATTAGGACTGTTGACTTGGGACTTGAGACTTGCCATTACTGACTCAGGACTTGAATCGAGCCTCAACTGTCTTGCCGTCGGACTTGACTCGGCAGTGTGAAGACATGAGACTTACTTGTTACTTGCAACTTAGTGACTTGTTTACACCTCTGCTTATATCTCTCAGTACATCACTCCATTTATGTCTCCTTCAATGATGTATTATGCCCCATATCATGATGCTCCCACCTTTTGTTCATATTTATAAGTACAAAGTCAAAAGACATTACATGTGTGAATGTGAAGTGGATTAATGCACTGGAAGAATATTAAATGACAAAAACAAAAGTGTCTGAATGCTTGTTTCCCCTCACAGTACAAGAATCAATGAATGAAAACGAAAGCTAAATCTTCCCGTCAGCACTGAGGGTGCCATGTTGTGAACATGTTAAAATCCATCAGTAGTTTTCTCAGCCCACCCACTCCAGTGGTTTCAGCAAGTCAAGATCGTGAGACAACTTCTTAGCATTTTGCGATGACCGACTCGTTTATGTTATGAGGGCTAGTGGTTTTAGTCAAGTTGTAGATTTACTTATTTTTAAATTGCGTAGGAGTGAAGAGTAACACCTGGGTTCACACGTTTCATTTTTTCTTCTCTCTGTTCCAGGAAAGTTTTTCTAAATGTCAGTGTTTAACTGTAAGTATTGACTGTTCATTCACCCAGCTTCTTAGTCTTCAGCTGCAGTACTGCCACCTTTTACTTTTATTTCTCGATGTACTGCTAAGTTTTAGGCCGTTTGAAAGAAAATATTCATTATTAAGTATTAAGCATTTGTATTGATGTATCCATGTAAAAAGATCCCATTGATAATGTAATTGATAATGTAATAGTTCACCAGATCAGCTGGGCCCAGTCACTTTAATCAGCTTGAGTGTTGCAGGGAAACAGCCATTACTGTAATTGCAACCAGTGGAGATTTTGTCGTTTTTTTGGTGGATGTTACAACATCATTCAGCAAAATGAATCACTGTCCAAGTATCAATGTCAGCATCAGAATGTTAATTCCGGCCTGCAGTTTATTTTGGACAAAGTATTAGTATTGCTGTTATATTGCTACATATCGCAAATCAGACATGCCTTGTGATGTATTAAAAATGCCTGATTTGCAATATTTTGACCAAAATAGTTAGGTTTGGTAGGAGTAGAGATGGACACAGTATTCTTTTTTGTTTTCCGGTACCAATATTGAAACTGAAATTATGTATTAGACGATACATATCTCATATTTTTCTTTAAAAACTTTAAAACATCTAAATGAAATTATTCTTAATTGGCTTCTAAAAGTAGGCTGCCACGCCTGACGTCCTGAAGCACTAAGGAGTTTGGGGATGGCATTGCCTTTGGTTGGGAAGATTTCACACATCAAGTTGCAATCATAGTGAAGGTGAAGAAACTCCTCAAGAATTAACATTATTAAACAGCAATCAAATGGAAAAAGCTACAGAGCCACAGCAAAGACCTTAAACATCCCTGTCAGTACAGCAGGTTCAATAACAGCCAAGTAGAAAGTTCACAGAACCACAACTAAATGGACAGGACAAGTACGCCATTCAAGATTTCATAGCATGCTCAGACTGATGATGAAGGTAACAGAGAGACCAGCAGTGTCGCAAAAAGAGTTGCAGGACAATCTAAATGAGGAATCAACAGAACAATAGGCAGAGAGCTGCATTGCAGTCATCTCTATTTCTACATATTATGCAAAACCTGTCTGCTTAAAAAAGAAACACAAGCGTTTAAACAAATCAGAACTCTTAGAACAATGTACTCTGGTCAGACGGAACAAAAATAGAACTCTGGGAATAATTCAGCTCGTCATGTTTGCAGATACAAGGGTTGCACATATGATCATCACAAGAACACCTACAGCGAAGTATGAAGACGGTAGTGTCATGATATGGGGCTGCTTCTCTGCAAACAGTGCTGAAGTCAGTAAAGGAAGGATGACTGGAGTAATGTAATGGGATATATTAGAGGAGAATTCAACTCATCAGCCAATAAACTGAATCTGGGGAGAAGATGCATGTTTCACCAAGACAGTGACCCCAAGCATACAGCCAGAATTACTCAAGACTGGTTTCTAAAAAAGAAGGTGGGGTGCTTGCATGGCCTAGCCCAGGGGTCAGGAACACAAATGTTAAAAGGAACTCCACCTTGGAAGCCACAACATTTTATGTCCATTTTACCATCTTGGCTGTAAATATGTCTCGGTATATGCTAATGCGCTAGTATAGGCTAATAAATATGATATTAAAGAAAAACTTTAGGTCAGCTATAGCTGCTTTTCTCACATCTCCATCAGGAAACTTTTTCTCAACAATAGAAATGTTTC